>NC_090061.1:7332814-7372814 GCF_038355195.1 Osmerus mordax
AATCGGAGTGTTACCATATTTTTGCAGTTTGGAAAGATGACTGTCCTCTCTATGTGCCCTGCATCTATTTTCATATTTCTAACTCTCTGTCTTGTCAAAAGACTTTCTCACAATTTGTGCCTTCTTCCTCTCTCTCCCTCTCTCCCTTTCTCTTTCTTACTTCCTTGTGCCTCTATGCTGTCCCCCTGAAGAGAGAGTATCTATCTATTCATTCCTGGGGCTCATGCCGCTTTCGTCGGAGCCCCCCTCACTCCTCATCAATGCTAATGTATGGATTCCATTACTCCTATTTTATCTTTTCTTACCAGCCCAAATACCCCCCTTGCCACGCAAATTGATTAACCAGTTCTCTCTGGTATTTAGAAAGAGGAAAGAAAGAGCGTGGGGGGCAGAGGGAGAACTGTTTTGGGAGGTGTGGACAGGAATGAGCCATGGAGAGCCTGACTGATAAGCTTTGCCATTTTTTTACTGGCTATTTTTTCTTTCCTTTTTTATCATGTTCTTTTAGCCAGCAACAGTAACTCATTAAACAGTGAATATCACTTACTGGGTGAGGGAAGGAGTGAGAGAGCGGAATGGGAGCTGGGAGAGGTGGAGAAATCAAGGGAGAGCGGATGAGAGGAATGACGGAAAATGGAAGGATGAAAAGAGAGAGCGACCGTAGAGGGTTAGTGTAGCCTTTCTCTCACAGTGGGATTTCTAATTCCTCAATCCACGGAAGCCTTTATGATTCATGCTAATTAATATGAATGCAACCATTATTGATGCCCCTCCATAATGTCATGGAGTGTGCACAAGCACTAACACACAAACACCCACAAACACACACATCCACAGAATGCAGAAAGCAGATGGGCCATTACCAGCTCATGATGTGGGCTGTATAGAGACACATCCGGCTCTGCTGCAGAGGAGCGGCGGAAAAAGCAACATCTGCTGACACAAAAGAGGGAGCGAGACGGAGAAAAATGAAGACAAAAGTTAAGTTAAGAATTAGCCCTCTTCTAGTCTACTCTTCTATCCCAGAGAGAGAGAGAGACAGGCTGGCAAAAGGACAGCTCCGGTTTCCACGCCAACAACACGTGCGCCCCCGTAACTATGCCAACAACCGGAGAGACTCTGTTATACACCAGCCGGCATCGACGTCCTCATTACTGGAAGAAGGGAGGAAGAGAGAGGGAGAGGAAATAGGGAGGGAGAATGATGGTGGGGAGAGGGAGTGAGAGATGAATGGAGGGTGAGAGAGAAGAGGGGGAAGAAGGGCAGAGCAGAGCGATAGAGCGAGGTGTTTGGTCTGGCTGGGATGTGGGTCCTGGGACACACATATACACACTCCTGCCCTGGCTCTCCCATGTCTAACTCTTTCCTTAACCTGGAAGGTGTAAACAAACACAATCAAATACACAGTGCCTTGGCTAATGGAGGATGAAAGGGCAGATCTATAATTCATCCCCCTGGCTTTCAGGCAGCCTTATCCTACTGTAGCTACAACTCTACCTGACAGGCTGCTCAGATACCGTACCGGGTTGTGTGGATAGGGGAAAGGCAGTTCGGTAAACAGATAGTAAAACGGGTGAGCGTCAGAGAGTGGGAAGTGTTCTAGAGTTGGGGGTGCGGTGGAGTTTAAGGCTGACACTGAGGTCCAGGACTGTCTGAAGGGAATAACTGTTCTGTCTCTGTGTGTCTCTGTGTGTCTATTCCTCTCTTTCTTTGTGTCACATTCACCCTCTTTCTCTTTCTTTACTGTGATCAGTCTTTCTCACTACAGGTTCCCACATTTCTCTGTTCCTCGCTTGCTTGCACCCTTCAATGACCAACCATTATGTTACTAAGTTACTCTAGTGTCGTTTTTCTCTCCCTCGCTCTCTGTCACTCCCAGTCTTGCTCTTTCTCTCTCCCTGCTCATCCTCTCTTCTGCCACTTACACCATGTCGCTGTCTGTTATGGTCTCCATCTCAATCCCTCTGCTCTCCTCTCCCCTCCCTCCATCTGTAAGGTGAATCATATTGCGAAAACCCTTTTTTTACTTCCTCACCAGGGGAACTTTCAGCATTGCCACTGTGCCAGAACAAAGATTCTCTGATGTTCGCCCACTCCCTCCCACCCGCCCCCCCTTGCCATCTCTCTCTCTCTCTTACTCCCTCTCTTACTCCCCATGGTCCCCCCCCCCCTGTAATTCACACACCAGTGCTTTCCAATTTGAATATGTCTCCGTGCGACGCTATCTCGTTTGGACACCCATCTCTCCCAGAATCCCAACACTGCTGAGGCCGAGCCTGCAGAGGGGAGGGAGGCGTGGAGAGAGGGGCGAGGGACTAGAGGGGAGGGAGGCGTGGAGAGAGGGGCGAGGGACTAGAGGGGAGGGAGGCGTGGAGAGAGGGGCGAGGGACTAGAGGGGAGGGAGGCGTGGAGAGAGGGGCGAGGGACTAGAGGGGAAAGGAAGGGGGGCAGCGGAGGTAGAGAGGGATATTGACCCGGGTGAGTTGAGTGGCAGGCTGTACAAAAGATAGAAGTCGATTGAATGAGGAAATGAGAGGAAAGAAAAGGAGAGTTGAAGAAAGTAGAAGGAGGGAAAGGGAGAGAGAGCAGGACAAGGGGAGTTTGGATGTTTGGCTCAGGGTCATGCTGTCTCAAGTTGGAAGATCGATTGAGGGATGTTTTTGGAGGCAGCAAAGGGGAAGCAGGGACTGGAAGATGGGAAAGAGAGAAGAAAGAACCCAAAGAATGATGTAATGAGACTAGAAAGAAAAAGATATGGTTGAGGGGAGAAGGCAGGGAGAGGTGGGGGTAGAGATTGAGAAGAGTGGTTCAGACAGTGAGAAAGAAGAGGAAATTGAAAAAAAAATTGAGAGGGACTAGGAGTAAAAAAAAACATAAAAAAGAACAAAGATAGAACAAGAGTAGAGGTATAAAGTGTGTGCTGGGCTCTGCCTGTGTTATGAAGAGGGTTTGATACAGCCCAGTTCAGACACACAGACTTGACAAAGAGGCTTTATAGTAGTTAGACCTTGTCTGTCTGTCTCTCCTTCTGAAGGGCTTACTGCTGGCACACATGCACACACAGACACACATACACATACACATGCGTGCTTGCTAGCAGACTCACAACATTCAAGTTTGCGGCACAAACAAACTACCTAAAGTCACACTCACTGCCTCAGCATGCACTTGTTTGTGTGTGTGTGTGTGTGTGTGTGTGTGTGTGTGTGTGTGTGAAGAGGACATCTGTGAGATACAGTGCTGACTAAAGTAAGGCCTATTAAGGAGCTTGGTTCAGCGTTATTGGACAGATTGATTGAGAACAGTAGGGGTTAGTGATTCTGTGTGTGTGTGTGTTTGCATGTGTATTGTGTCTTAATGTGTATAGTTAGTGTGTGTGTGTGTGTGTGTGTGTGTGTGAGAGGGGGGAGGGGGTCTAGTACTAAGCTAGCTACACTCAATATCAATCACTTAACGACCACATTTCCTCTTCAAAGGTAACCACAGGTGTGTGCATTGCATTTTTACCCATATTGCACTGCAGAAATTGTGCCTGACTCATTCATGTCACGTGACCACAGAAGGGGATGGTAGAACACTTGCTGCTAACTGGCTGAGAAGGAATACAATCAGCCCTCTCTCTCTTTCATTAGCTTCCTCTCCTTCTCGCCCTTTCTCTGTCTTTATCTGTGTCTTTCTATTCCCTTCTTTCCACTCTCTACATCTACTCTCTCTACTTTCTCTCCCTGTCTTTCTTCTTTATCATATCAAAGTTAAGATGCCCCTAAGAGAGGAGGCTGGGTCGACATCACTGCTTGTAGTTCACCCTGCAACTCCCCACTCTCTGGATGTATGATCTGTAAATGTGAGTCCTGTACAAGAGAGAGCGAGAGAGAGAGAAAGTGTGTGTGTGTGTGGGGGGGGGGGGGTGTAGAGGAGGGAGAGGGGGGAGGGAGAGAGAGAAAGAGCGATGGAAAAGTAGAGGGGGAGGTATAAGGAGAGGGAAATGGAGAAGGAAAGTGAGAACGAGAGAACGAGAGAAGGGGAAAGGAAGAGGCGTGTCTGGAACAGGAAGAGAGATGGACAGGGAGAAAGAGAGGCGAA
The DNA here is from genome assembly GCF_038355195.1 of Osmerus mordax. Taxonomy (NCBI): domain Eukaryota; kingdom Metazoa; phylum Chordata; class Actinopteri; order Osmeriformes; family Osmeridae; genus Osmerus; species Osmerus mordax. The sequence goes on from NC_090061.1 coordinate 7,336,898, forward strand.
GAGCTAGATGCTGAAGCTGCTGTTTTCATCTTCTCGGAGAGAGCTGCTTAGCCCCAAGTCTCTGTGGTGATTAGACAGAGAGACAAGCCAGAAGACACTCAAGGACAAGATCACGCACACACACACACACACACCACGCACATGCGCTGACAGTGTATGATGGCATTTTAGCACTTTTAAATGGTCTGATCCTGTCTGATATGATGCAAGCTTGGTGTTTAGTCTGCTGCATAGCAAATAAAAATACACACCCAGCCTGGCTGACATTCCTGGGCTTCTGAAGCGAGGGATAGTGCGTAATAAAGCATCTCTCCGTCTGTCTGCCCTCCAGTCCTTAATTAGCGTGAAATATGCAGCGGGCGCCATGTCTGTCAGCCCTCACACTCATCTATGGAGCAGAAAGAAAAGAGCGAGAGAAAGAGCGGGGTGGAAGGGTGTGTGTGTGTCTGTGTAAGGGGAGGCGGCAGGGGAGGGGGGGGTGTGTGTGTGTTTGGCTGTGTGTGCGTATGTTGTGTTGGAAGGAAGGGTGAGACAACCGATCGAAGAAGAGAGGCGGGGGGAGACAGACAGGCAGGAGTGAAGGATGGAATGATGATAGAGATAAAGATTGAAAGATCAAGAGAGAAATAGGCCCAAGCACTGTCTAAAAGCTGTGCAACTTAAATCGTAGCCAATCGGAGAAGAGCCAATAGATCTGAGGCACACACACACGCACACACACTCCAGACAGATTAACCTTATGTTCAGGTTCAATTAGATGACTCAGATTAGCTAGTGAGTATTGGCTGGTACTGTTGTGACAGGATGGACACAGTACTGCTTCATCCTGCTGAACTAAAGTTTAGCTGTATTCTAATGAGCCCTTTCCAGAGCTCTTAAAATGTTTAATCATCCCCGTATCACTAATACGGGTTGCCAGGTTGGTTGCACAGTGTACTATCAGTATCTCTGGGCTGTCCTTGTTGCCAGGTTTAGTGTTGACCCAGGAATATGGTTACACTGAATCATTTGTTCTCAAGAAACACTCAACACTCAGTAAAACAGTCCACTGAGCACACTGGCTCGATCACCAAACACCCCTCGCCATGCACCTGCCCAGGGTGGTTGGTGTGTTTCTGGGCGGGTTGCCAGGTTCAGCTAGGTTTTACTGGATCCACGCCTGTTGTTCGTGCCTCTGCTCCTGTTCTCTCAGAACGCCGTGGGATATGAGAGGGGAGAGCGTGTATGTAGCTTAAACCTCAGAGTACTGATGAGAACCCAGGCAGAGTTGTCCCCATGTATGTTGAATGCATTCTTGTCTGCATCAATACGAGTTATATTTATGTCTGCTTGTTAAAAACCTTACCCGTGGACAGAACTCACGGGGGGCTGCAGGATGTGTTGGGGGGGGGGGGGGGGGTCATGTGAGAGTGTACGATTCTGTTACATATTTTGGTGTGTGTGTGCCCTCAGTTTTATATTCTCAGTACCGCAGTACCATGTACAGTCGTAGTCACTTTAGCTTGCTGAGCGAATAAGAGATGAAGCCCGTGGCTGTGAGTTTATCGATGAATACTGTATGGAAACCAGCCCGGCAACAGTTGGACTTGTGTTCCTTTACTCTCTCTCTCTTTCTCACACTCTCTTTCCCCCTCCTTTCCTCCTTCCCTTCTTCTCCTCGCCTCCCGAAGGGAGATGGAGCAGAGGGATTTAGAGCATGAATTGAGGGAGGAGGGGGGAGAAGTGAAAGAGGAAGGGGAAGGAGGAGGGGGGAGATAAGGAAAAGAGGGAGAGATTTAGATAGCAGGAATGAGGTGAGAAGTTGTCCCTGCACATAAATTAAACAGGATTTTGCATTTAATTGTGTTAGCTTCCAAAGTGGGCACAGATTAGACACGATCATCTGTTGATTATAACATAATTATTTTCTACAGGGTGGTGCTTGTTTACTTACTCAAAGGATACACAAACACATACCCACACACATGTACAATACACACATCATGTACAGAAAAGTATATATATATATATATATATATATATATTCCAGTGTGACAGTACAAGTGTGAGAAAACTCATCACTCAATGCTTAACACGTCCTATGAGGCAATCCCAGAGTCCATTCCCACTGGTTTCCTAGTCCCCACCCACTTTACCCTCTCCACGTTTCCACATCACCCAGGATTCCCCAGCGAGAGAGTTGTTTCAGGAGCACAGGGAATGAGATCTCTATTCCTTTCTTCCGTAACGCCTGAGAGAAATCACTGTCTGGATCTAAGATGTGTGGATCTCCCGGGAAACAGGAGGACAGACAGACAGACCGAGATGCGTCGATTTTTCTGTGTGTGTGTGTCGGTGGGATTTCCGGCCTGCGGGGCCCTGGAGCGTATCGCCCCCTCCCCCACCCACCCCTCCCTCCCTCCCCCCTCCCCCACCCATACCACATCACCCAGTCTGATCATGGGCGTGTGGTGTGTGATGTCAGACAAACAGCCTGAGGTCGGGAGCTCCAGCAGAAAAATCAGACTTGTACTGTAGAACGTTGCCGCCATTTGAACATTGGTTCCCACAGACTGTCCAGACGCTTTGAGAGAATATACTCCCTGGAAAGAGAAAAATAGAAAGCAGTAGAGCAAGGGAGAGACAGTATATTCCAAGACACGTAAGCAGTATATCTCAGTAGACTTCATGAGCAGTATTTCTGTCTATTTAAATTGATGACATCCTAAAATAATATTGCACTCACTTGCGCACTTTGGAATGCTCTCAAGTCAGGCAATCCTTCACTGGCTTTGTAAATGATCCAGGCCTTGTGTGTGTGTGTGTGTGTGTGTGTGTGCTCGCATACATTTATCTAGCTCTATCATCTCCACCCTGAGTCTAGCCTCTGTGTCATTTTCACACAACACAGTGAAGGGGCAACACTTATCAACCTTGACAATCACTGAGGAAGAAAAAACACACACACACACACACACACACACAGCATATGCCTGTGTGTGAGGCTATGTGTATTGAGTTTGAATCTCTGAGGGGAGAGGAGGAGTATTGGAGCATCGCCTGGCAGCTGTTGCCTCTTCAATATTTGTCCTTCCTTTTCTTCATCCTCCCTTCTTTTTATAGATGGAGGAAAAATAGAGGAGGAGGGAGCGCAGATGGAGAGAGAGAAATGGGTGTTGGAATAGAAAGTGGGAGAGGAGCAGCGGGGAGAGACAGAGAGAATTAGAAAGAGTTGATGAGGCCAATGTTGTCATTGTCGGTAGTCATTTTGTCTGTGTGCTTCTGTGTTTCTCTGAGACGTGCACACACACACACACACGCACAGTGTATGAGGACTCTCTCAATTGCTCGGAGAGATTACTGGAGAGATGAACAGGAGAGATGAGTGAGTAAGAAAGAGAGAGAAGAATGAAAGGATTGTGAAAGAAAGGAATAGAAAGGGAGAGAAGGATTGATAGAAATAGAGGAATTGATAAGGAGAGAAAGGGATTGAGAAAGAGTGTGTGAGAGAGAGAAAGAGAGAGAGAGAGAGAGAGAGGGGTGATGGTTGAGAGAGAGCAGAGTTAATCATTGTAGCTCTTCCCCAGCAGCAGCCATTGAGTGACGCATTGAGACAGGCAAGAGAGAGAGAGAGAGAGAGAGAGAGAGAGAGAGAGAGAGAGAGAGAGAGAGAGAGAGAGAGAGAGAGAGAGAGAGAGACATCTTGAAGGTGAGATAAATAAAGAGACAGAAAGAGAGATGCTGTAATTGGAGGGAATCTGTCTGGTTTGGGTGGAAAGGGGTTTGTGTGTGTTTGTGTGTAATTGTCTGAGCGTGTGTGTGTGTGGGCGGAGTAGAGGTGTTATGGACTAGGCTGGACTAATGGAAGTTTAATGGAAGCAATCCCGTGTTTTGATGTTCCCTGGACAAAGACACACACACATACACACACATAAACACACACACACACTCACCACCCTTTGGCCCCGCAACTTCCCAGCTTTGTAGTTCTTGTTAAGAGGATCAGATGTTCTTCTTGCTTTCCTCATTCTCGACCCCCCCCCCCACTCTCTCAATCTCTCTCACCTCACTCACTCACACCTTTCTCTCTCACCTCTCTTTCTGTCTCTCCCACTTTCTCTATCTGACTATTACACACACAAATTCATGGAAAACAAACAGTGGAAAAGTTACCTTGGAAACTGAGAAGTGCTAGATGGAACCCAGATGAGATGGAGAGAGAGAAAGAGAGAGAAAGATGGAGAGAGAGAGATGTAGAAAGACAGGGAAGAGGAAGAGGAAGTAAAGCATAGAGAGAATGTGTTTGTGTGTGCAGGAGAATTGAAGAAGATAAGGAAAATATCTCAGCACCTGTCTGGTATGTGCACACACACAAACACACACTCATTCACACATTCACACACATGCGCACACACACACAGAGGAACGCAGCAAGTACAGCCTCTAACTCATTGTCTTTATCAATAAATATATCCACTGTCTTCATCTCTTTTCCATTTATCCTTTTCTCTCTTCCATTTTCTCTCCACATCTCCCCTTCTGCCCCCCTCCCCCCCCCCCCTCTGCAGCTCTCTATCTCTTCTGGATCAGCCCAGTCATCAGGTTCTCATTAAAAGCCACTCTAAAGTTTACAGCCAGCCAGTCAGCACTTCAGCTCACACATATCCCCACTCTTCCTCTTCTCAGTCATACCCCTCCTTCTCCGCCTAGGATCTTTAAGTCTTGGTGTGTGCGCTTCAATGCAGAAGGGAGTCACCCCAATTACAAACACACACACATCAGTCTCAGTACCTTCTGTCAGTATGAGGCCTAGGGGGCTTGCTGTTGATTTTCCCTGTAGAGACAGGCCAATAAGGCTCCTGCTGTTTAAGCTCTCCCCCCCCCTTCTCTTTCTCTCTCCTTCTGTCCATCTCTGAGCAAGAGACCGACTGGAGAACACTCCATGCTCGCCTCCGTTACAGTACAAGGCTGTAATGAAAACTTCACTTAGCTGGGAAGAGAGGTGAAGTGGAAGAAGAGACGGCGGGAGGGAGGACAAAGGGCGGAGGTGCAGGCGGAGGGGAGGGCGAAGTGGAGGGAGGAGAGAGGGAAGAGAGAGGAGATGGTGAGACAGGGGAGGAAGATGGAGGGAAGAAGAGGAACAACAAAGAAATAAGTGATATTTAGTGGGTGTAGATGGATGTGAGGAAAAGAGTAAAGACTGGGGGTGGTGGGGAAAGAGGAGGTAATAGCAAATAGCTCACTCGGGTAGGGGTTGGATAGGGATTTGGTAAAGCACAGCAATTGCAATGCTAGTTGCAACAAGTTTAAGTCATTGACTCCAGAGAGAATTAGTCCCGTTACTTTGTTGTTGTACGTGTGTGTGTGCGTGTTTTCATGTTTTGTGTGCTTTTTCCACCTCACGTCTGTGAAGGTTTGGGAGAGCAGCTCACCACTGTGCTGCTCTACCACCAACCTTCAACTCTCGCTCTTTGTCTCTGTGTCTTTTCTCTCTACCATCTCCCCTCTCCCCTCTCCCCTCTTTTCTCTCCCTCTCTCTCCCTCTCTCTATCCTTCTCTTTAAAGTCGGTTTTCATATGCACACTTGAAAGCTAAAAGACAGTTTGATGGAGAGAGAGAGAGAGAGAGAGAGAGAGAGAGAGAGAGAGAGAGAGAGAGAGAGAGAGAGAGAAAGAGAGAGAGAGAGACAGAAAGGGAGAGAGAGCGTCACATTAAAAAAAGAATATTATAATAAAATATTTTTTTTTATCTTGCTATGCCATCTCTTTGAAGGGTCTTGAATGATATCGTGGTAGTGGAATGGGTTTGGCTAAATTGCCTCTCCCTGTTTGAGCGATGAGCATGCTTAAATATTTAATGGGGGATCCATGCATTCATTAAACCTCAAGAGACAGAAAGGTCAGTCTTAAGGCCTCAGCAGAATGACAACTTTGCCTGGAGAGGAGGAAAAAGCCTCCATTAACTATATCACTAACATTTAACTCTGCTACCACCTAATGATAGGCTGTAGTATCAATACTGGGACGGGAGTAGGACCGGACTGGTGATTGTACTGGTGATTGTTGGATCCCTGCGAGATGGGAGAGGGGAGGGGGGGGGGGGGGGGGGGGGGCATGAGGCATAGGCACTGCTGGGGAGATGAGAGGAATCTTTATGTGTGGATGAACTTTAAGGTACTCACACCAGGGCCTGCTAAGAACAGCAAAAGGGTTTTGCAGATAATCTGCTCCCGAAGTGTGTATTTGACTGGTTAAATGAGCTGGGGAGATAGTAGGACAGGGAGGGAGAGGACAGGATGACTGACTGATAGAACATATATATATATGTATATATATGTTTCTCTCTATCTTTTGCTCTCTACTATTCCACTGTCCCTCCATTCAGCGGTTGTAATCTTGTCTCTATGTGCTGTGGAATTACAAGTCACGTCAAATAATCATACTCTGCAGGAACTGTGCGTGTGTACGTGTGTGTGCACGGTGTGTGTGTGTGTGTGGGTATGCTTGTGCATGGCATGTGTTTCTGTGTGTTTGTGTACATGTGTGAGATTCAGCCATGCACTCATGTTTGGGATTGGGGAGGTTTCCTTAAATGAATGTGTATGTATAGCTGTATGTAAAGGTCAACATTCAGAAGGAGCTGAGCAAGGTCTTGAGCTGATGTGATGTACATTACATATGCCATTACGTATAAATGACCTTTTCTCTCTCCCTCTCCCTCTCTCTCCCTCTCTCCATCCCCTCCTTCATTTTCTCTCTCTCTGTCTCCTGCCCCTCTCTTTCTTCTTTCCTCTGCACTCATCTGCAGGAAGTTGAGGTAAGTTATCGATCTCTTCTCTTGTTGTACTTTTATGACTCCATTTTGAAATTCAGCACCCTGCATGCCCCATTGTAGTGTAAGAGAGAGAGATATAGAGGTGTTCACTAGACTAGATACAGATTGGACCATCAAATATTGATTATTTACAATATTGTGTGTCACACATACAAAGTATTTGTGTTACAGCCAGTCCTATTAAAGATTCAGGCACATCAGTGACTGTATGCACGTCACTGTCATGATGAAGTTGAACCTAAAAAGTCTTGATTTACGTAAGAGGGAAGCTCCAGGAGGGAGGAAATTGGGACAGAGGAGAGAGAGAGAGAGAGAGGGAGAGGGAGAGAGAGAGAGAGAGAGAGGGAGAGGGAGAGGGAGAGGGAGAGAGAGAGAGAGAGAGAGAGAGAGAGAGAGAGAGAGAGAGAGAGAGAGAGAGAGAGAGAGAGAGAGAGAGAGAGAGAGAGAGGGAGAGAGGGGGAGAAAGTAAAAAGAGGAAAGGGGGACTTGAGGGGGAATGACAGGAAGAGAGAGGCAGGAGGGACCCGAGGGAGTACGTAATTGGTTCTCGTCATCTCAGTTTAAACTAATGGAGTTATTAGCTCAAACCTGAACTGAACTGAATGTTGATTCATGAAACAGGTCACTTCTCCAGGAGACAGTGGGGTCTCCGTTTCCATTTTCTTGGCCTAGTCTCATTCCTATACATTTGTATTTCTCTCTGTTCTTTTCTGTTCTATGTCTGTCTGTCAGTCTCTGTCTGTGTGTCTATTTGTATCTGTCAGTCAGTCATTCAGTCAGTCTGCCAGTCCGTCTGTCTCTCTCTGTCTGTATGTGTATCAGTGTCTCTGTGTGTCTCTGTCTCTGTGTGTCTCTGTCTCTGTGTGTCTCTGTGTGTCTCTGTGTGTCTATGTGTGTCTCTGTGTGTCTCTGTGTGTCTCTGTGTGTGTGTCTCTGTGTGTCTCTGTCTCTGTGTGTCTCTGTGTGTCTCTGTGTGTCTCTGTGTGTGTGTCTCTGTGTGTCTCTGTCTCTGTGTGTTTCTGTCTGTCTCTGTGTGTCTCTGTCTCTGTGTGTCTCTGTCTCTGTGTGTCTCTGTGTGTCTCTGTGTGTCTATGTGTGTCTCTGTGTGTCTCTGTGTGTCTCTGTGTGTGTGTCTCTGTGTGTCTCTGTCTCTGTGTGTCTCTGTGTGTCTCTGTGTGTCTATGTGTGTCTCTGTGTGTCTCTGTGTGTGTGTCTCTGTGTGTCTCTGTGTGTGTGTCTCTGTGTGTCTCTGTCTCTGTGTGTTTCTGTCTGTCTCTGTGTGTCTCTGTGTGTCTCTGTCTCTGTGTGTTTCTGTCTGTCTCTGTGTGTCTCTGTGTGTGTCTCTGTGTGTCTCTGTCTCTGTGTGTCTCTGTCTCTGTGTGTCTCTGTGTGTCTCTGTGTTTCTCTCAGTGTCTCTGTCAGTCCACCTGTTTGTCTACTCGTCCTTCCCCATTTTCTCTCCTCTCTAATTATGTTTTACAGTGTTTATAAAAAGGGGAGGCATGGTTCTGACACACACACCAGACTTGGTGTGTGTGTGTTGTGGCTCCATCTGGTCATGTACATTGTGATAGAGATGTATTTTCTGGCCCAGGGGGTTCTGCTGCAGTGGTTTGGGCTACACCCAAAATGTGTGTGTGTTTGTCGGTGTGTGTCAAGGGCAGCAATGTGGGCTAGTTATCCCCTATCAGTCCTACCAAGCTGCTGGTGTGTGTGTACGTGTGTGTGTGTGTGTGTGTTTTGCAGCCAAAGCTCAATCTCTGAGCGTAGAGCGAGCAGCTCAGAAGGTTGACCTTCCACAGCCAGCCAAGTCTAAACATCATCCTCATCCCCTCAGACCCTCCACACGCTTAACCAATCGCTCTCTTCTTCTCTACCCCCTCCTCTCTCATTCTCTTATTCTATCACTTTTCCTCTTGTCTTTTTCTACCACTCTTTCCAACAATTCTCCTTTGCTCTGTTTCTCTCACTTGCTCTCTTTCTCTTTTTGCCCCCCCCCCCGCCCTACATAGCCTTATCACATTATTAACTATTATCTATTATTAACTATGGACAAAAGTTTGATCATATTGACGAGCTAGGATCCCTTTCTAACTTATATTTCCAGCTCTAGAACATGTATTGAACCTGCACTGTACAGTATTGGGTTCTGTTCAGCCCAATACATATCTACACCCATTAGTTGAGTTAAAGATACGTTACTGTTTAATAGGACAGTTTTGCCTCCCCCCACCCCCCAGTAGCTTCACTCCTCCCCCATCATCCCTTTATTTCTTCCTCTCCTCTCATCCGAGCAGAGGGACGGGAATGAGAGAGGAAGAGAGGAAATGAGGGCAAGCGTTCTCAGTGGCGTCTCACCATTCCCCACTTTCTCTCTTTCCCTCCCTCTCTCTGTCTCTCTTTCCCTCCCTCTCTCTTCCTCTCTTTCCCTCCCTCTCTCTGTCTCTCTTTCCCTCCCTCTCTCTTCCTCTCTTTCCCTCCCGTGCTTTCTCTCTCCCTCGCGCTCTCTGTTTGGTCTGTGGAGTGATTGGCTGTGGGGACCGTGCTGAGCGCCTCTTTCAAACTCATGCAGGGAAAAACGGTGAGGGGGCGGCGGCCGGTTGGGAAGGGGGGCTGTCAGAAAAAAGAGAGGGGAGTAAATGAAAGACAGATAGAGATAGATTGTGAAGCACGTAGAATGAAAAAAACAGAAAGAGATTGAGAGAAGAGGGAAGTCAGAAGCTGGGAGAGTTGAGAGCTTATGACATGTTTTGTTTCTTACACCAGGGTGTGGGGGTGAGTTATTTCAATGGTAGCAGTTCCCCCCCCCCCCCCCCCACGTCTCCAGCTGGCTATGCTGTAGTATGCTCTACACACCCTGTTGAGGGTGCACAGCCACAATACTGATAACACACCCAGAGAGGGTTATTTGATAGGAGTATCCATCCACCTAGCTCTGTCACCCATCTCTGTTTTATTCTTTCTTTCCTGTGTCTCTTTCCCTCTCTCTCTCTCTCTCTCTCTCTCTCTATCTCTATTTCCGTCTCTCTCGCTCTCTCTCTCTCTCTCTCTCTCTCTCTCTCTCTTTCCGTCTCTCTCTTTCTCTTTCTCTCTCTCTGTCTCTTTCCCTCTCTCTGTCTCTCTCTTTCTCTCTGTCTCTTTCCCTCTCTCTCTCTCTCTGCCACATCTGTTTGCTATGTTCCCAATTACGGTGTGTAACGTGCTTCACTGTTACAAGGCTAATTCGCTCAAAAAAAAATCACAAGACGCAACGATATTACATTATGGACCGGTTTTAAAGTAATTACTTTTCGTAGCCATGCAAAGAAAGTGAGATAGAGAGAGAGAGATGAGAGAGTAAGAGGGGGATGTCTGTGTTCCCAGCAAAATAAACTAATGAGCATTTAACTATAAACATTTGCTGGTTAAGCTAATTACTGTTGACGAGGGCGAGCCTCAGCGTGTTTAGAAGACCTCTGAAGAGACACATCTTCTCTGGTATTTGCATCGTAACCAGCAGATGTGTACTGTGTGTGTGAGACACAGAGATAGTCAGAGAGGCTTGACCTTGCACCCTGACTCACTGTCTGGACATTTTGATTGGCTCGATGGGTGGATGGGCTATTGGCAGGCTGGCAGGATGAATGAATGGATGACCAGCTGACTGGCTGACTATTTGGCTGGCTGGATGGATAGACTAGTGGACGACTGTTTAGATTGATGGATGGATGGATGCCTGTCTGTCTGTCTGGATGGATTGATGGATGGGCTGGTTGTAGGTGTGAGAGTTAGAGTAGAGGACGGATGTGCTTCGTGGAGTGTCGTCCTTATCATCTTCAACTGTCTTGATCTTTGGTGCTGCCATATAGTTCCAGTCTGTGTCTTTTTTTCTGTCACTCAGTGTGTGTTTTTTATTTACAGCCTAGAAAATATCCCTATAAAACCTTCCCCTGCCTCTCTTACCCTCTCTCTCTCTCTTACATTTACATTTAGTCATTTAGCAGACGCTCTTATCCAGAGAGACTTACAGTAAGTACAGGGACATTCCCCCGAGGTAAGTAGGGTGAAGTGCCTTTCCCAAGGACACAACGTCATTGGCCTGGCGGGGAATCGAACCGTCAACCTTCCGATTACTGGCCCGATTCTCTAACCGCTCAGCCACCTGACTCAGCCACCTGACTCAGACACTCTCTCTTACTCAGTCTCTCTCAATCTCAGTGCATGTACAGTGCTTCCTACAGGTCTGCCTGATTTGATTGAACCTTTTCATCTCCTGTTGTCTTTATTTCAGGATGACTACTTCAAGAGCTGGGGTCCTGCCAAGCCTCTCGACCAAGGTATGTCCTGTGTGTGTGTGTGTGTGTGTGTGTGTAGGTCGGTCTCTGCACACATCTTCCAGTGTGTGTGTGTGCAGACTCACATGATATCTAATACTTCAAATCCAATATGTCCTTTGAGAATATTGCCAGACACTAACATGCTACGGAGTTATGGATCTCTCTGATTGTTGCTAAAGGGAACACTCTTAGGAAGTGTGTGTGTATGTGCGTAATTCTCCACCACACATTAAACCCTACTTGTTTAAGTTTCATTAATGATCCTCTTACCGCCATTCCTTTAGTTCGATCCATCTTGCTCCTATCTCCCTCTCCCTCCCCTTTCTCTATATCCATCTCTCTCTTTCTCTCCTTTTTCTCCCTCTTCCTTACTCTCTGTTTCCCTCTCTCTCTCTCTCTCTCTCTCTCTCTCTCTCTCTCTCTCTCTCTCTCTCTCTCTGTGTCTCTCTTTCGCTCTCCGCTCTCTGATCCATGAGATAGAATAGCCCAATCACATTGTGGAATCTTCATTTCACTCTATTGATCACTGGCTGCGCTGCAGGGCCAACGGATCAATATCATGAGAGAGGGTGAGACGAGGTAGGGATGAAGGGGAGGGAGGAAGGGGGTCTGGGAGGGAGGGAGAGGGTGGGAGGGAGAGAGGGAGATGTGTGAATGGTGGGAAGAGATGCAGAAATGAGAAAAGAGAGGTAATGTTGTGGGAAGAGAGAGAGGGAGTCCTGAGGGAGGGAGAGTGAGGGAGAGATGTGTAGAGTGGGTGGATGGATGCAGGGGTGGTAGCAGGGTGACTGGAGAGGGAAGGAGGGGGAATGTGTTTAGGGGAACGGTAGAAGCAGGGAGACAGAGAGAGTCCGATTTGATAGAACAATTTGGGAATAGAGTGAAAGGAGAGATGAGAGACAAATGAGAAAGGGAAAATGATGCAAGAGGTTCGAGTACGAGGTGCAGGTATGGAGGGAGCAATTTATGTCAACAAGAAGAGAGAGAGAAGATGGGATTGAGAGCAGACGAGTTAGAAAGAGTACAAGGGAGATAGAGGGATGGAATGAAGATGCAGTGTGATGAGAGTACAGTGAAGAGGGGAGAGAGAGAGAGAGAGAGAGAGAGAGAGAGAGAGAGAGAGAGAGAGAGAGAGAGAGAGAGAGAGAGAGAGAGAGAGAGAGAGAGAGAGATACTGGTACCTGTTTTATCTTGTACATTCCACACATGCAAACCCTTATACTCTGTTACTGTGAGATACAGTTGCTACGTCTTTACATTTTTATAATCAGCCTGACTCTCCTGGGTACTGTAGTCCTGTTGGTACTGCTATGTGTGTGTGTGTACTGTATATTTATGTGCATGACTGTGTGCATATAAGTGTAAGTACATGTTTGTGTCCATGTTTATGCATGTATATGTGCATTTCTGTGTGTCTGTGTGCATGATAGTGTCCCTTGTCTCTGACCTGAAGCTTAATATAAACCAGAAGGAGGAGGACACCCATAATGATCTCCACAGTACATAAAGAGAGGCTAATGAGACAAGGCATGATTAGTCCAGGGTCAACACTCCCCCTATTCGGTCACAACTGGGGTGTGTGTGTGTAAGTATGAGAGTGTGTGTGTGTGTGTGTGTATTTGTATTACATTCAGCTTTAGAAGGATATTCACATTTGATAAACAGCTGCTGTACTCCCACTCCATCTCTCCCTTTCTCTCTCTCTGTCTTTGTACTGAATTTACTGTGCAAATACAATTGTTATGCCAATTGTATCAGTCTATTTAATGTGTGTCCTTTATAAACTACACTCTCTAATGCTTGTGTGTGTGTGTGTTTGATTGTTAGTGGCTCCGCTTTACATAAGTTAATTTGTAATCCCTAAGGTAACAATACAAATTAATTCTACCAATTAGGTGTCTTAGGCCCATTTCAACTTCATCCACACCTTACTGAACTTCCCTCTACACATAAACGCTGAAAACGTGAACATACTATCAAAGCTGAATTCTCCACCCACACACATGCACATGCAAACACACACATGCGTGCACACACACACATGCGTGCACACACACACACATGCGTGCACACACACAGGTATATGTGTCTCTTATGTGTGTATGGCTGGCATGGTTGACGTTTGTGTGTGTGTGTGCAGAAACAGGGGTTGAAGTTTAATACACACACACACACACACAGAGAAGCTGTATTCCATCCCGACCTAAAGGTAGACAGTTTGCTCACTTTCTTTTCTCAAGGTCCGGTTCCACTTTTCAAAGTTATTGTCATGCCAGTCGAGAAGCTTTTGAGTTGCTGCTGAAATAACACTGAAAGCCAGAGATAGAAGGGCCATAGAGGGAGAGAGAAGAGAGAGGGAGAGATGGGAGAGAATGGGGAGAGTAATAGAATGTGAAAACGCAATGAGGTTCACTTGAGCTCTTGCTGGCTATAATTGGCTAATTAGCCTGTGATCAGGATTCAACATAGTGTGTGTGTGTTAGCTGTAGGCATGTAATTGAGGCTGGACCGGTTAAGAACTATTGTGTGCAATAGAGGGGAGAGTTTAGAGATGGCAAGAAGATGCCCATACACACGCATAGTTTAACAAAGTGAGTCCCAATTATTTCTTCCCCAATTCCTCTGGGCAGGACTCAGGAATATGAGGTCGATTTTTTCAATAGAGTTCCAGCTTCAGCTCATCTTGCCAATCTCAGTATGGCTGACCAATCAATGACTATCTCTGGGGACCAATCGCGGCCAAGGAAGTGGATGGGAGGCCAATCAAGATGCTGATTAACGACTAGGAGCCAGTTAGAGGGGTTGGGCGGCCTATTTCCTGCATTGTCTGCCAGACAATAAAATCTGCTGTCTCACAGGCGATCAATGGATTGTTTGGATATTGCTTGGTGAGAGATTTAATCTTGGTAGCACATCAATAGCATTTCTGATCAGTGTTAGTGCAGTCAGGTCTAGCAGTAGATTTTGTAGTCTGTTAAGAACTGTAAAATATTGAGTTTAGAGTCTTTTAAAGTAATGGTCCATGTAATCCGGTAAAGCATCTAAAAATTATCTTGTGAGAAAATCTAATAATGTAGATCAACAGACCTAGGTTAAATAGTATAAAAAAAATACCCATCTTGGATCTTGCTCTGGTCTGATTATAGCGTCAGGTGGGTGGGTTTGGATGATCGGGGTTCCTGCTCAGTGGTTTCATTCAGCCAGGCCAGCTAAATCAATCCATATCTCCGCCTCCCTTTTGTCCTGCTCCTTGTCAAGCATCCCGGTATGTCTCATCTGTCTGAACAGAGTCCCAGAGGGGAAGGGTTCTCCAGCTCTCATGTGTTTCATGTCGTCTACATCACCATGTCAACACACATCTCCAGGTAGAGACCGAGTCCAAGTCCCTCTGTTTCCACAACCCCATGAGCCTCAGAGCTTTGTTCTGTTCAGTTCTGTCTTCTCCTGTTCTGGGAATCTAGGCCAGCTGTCACACTAACGGGGATGGTCTTGTTTTTACACTTGCATGTGCATGTTTTGTCATTGTTGTGTTTGTTTTTTGTGGACTGATTTAATTATTTCCCCCATCGCTAGTCCCCTCCCCCCTTTGCGCCTTTGTTGTTTACTCAGAATGCTGTCTCAGCAAGCAAACAAACATTTATTTTCAATATCGACAATGCTGCCAGTTTGGCAAAGCGACACGTCTTTGTTGCAATATTTACATGTTGGATATTTTTTTTTTCTATCACCCACCTTACCCACCCTCCTCACCCACCCTCCTCACCCACCCTCCTCACCCTACCAACCCACCCTCCCTCCCTCCCCACCCACTTTCCCCTCTCTCTCGCTCTCACTTCTCCATCAGCCTTTTTACACTCTCTTTTTTAGGCCTAACTCTCTTCCCTTTATTGCCATTTGGTTGATTTCTTTAGATTTCCTCCGATAAAAGTTCAATTATGAAAACCCACCTGGGAGAAATGGATAGATTGATAATATAATATTCTTTTGTCAGCATCCCACACACACAGATAATGACACACAGACAAATGCACACCAGAGGAGCATTAAAGCGAGTGCAATTTTACTGATCAACTTTGCGTGGGATAAAGATATTTTAATGAACTGAATTTGGTTGTTATTTCATGCCTGCATTCCCTCATGCCCATCATGTTTTACCCACCCTCCACGGGCCCCTTAGACCCATTTGCTATGAGAGGAAACTCACCGGCCGGCCAATCCTTTTCTCCTTCCCCCATCTTGAGCAGTCATCCCTAGTCTTCAGCTGCACCAGGGGTAATCATTACAAGAGTACTCCCACATATAGAACTGTGTTTTATTAACACATCTCACCATCTCAGTGAATAAGGAGGACATGATTGGAAGCTTTTACAACTGTTGACCAGAGCCAGTATGTAGCGATGCAGTTCTCGTGGAGCACTGTATATGTATGGCTATGAATAAAACATGCTGGATATGTAAGTGCAAGTACCCTTAAGGTTAGCTGCCCACATACACACACACACATTATCAGACACTCATACACACATCTTCCGATATCAACACCGGCTCATATCTGTTGGTGTAGAGGGCCTGTTGAGGCAGCAGACAGGAAATGGCGATGCAAAGTGATGGATGGTTGTTTCTTTATCGAGCGCTAGAGAGGATGATGGGAATCTCTGAGGCTTGTGTGGAACGGGCACCTGGGTACCTCAGCCCCCTGAAGAGAGAGAAGACTGCGTGACAGTCTGTGGGTTTGCGCAGCTGGCTTCTGATTGGTCCTTTTTTTTTTCTCTCCTTTTCAAATCTGGCCAAGAGACGTGTTGTTGTGTTCAAGGTGGTCTGTTTTCCTAGGATTCGTTTCGTGTTCTTTGTGCTTTCCTTGGCTCTGGGTTGTGACGCTCGCTGGACAGGTGGAAGCAGGTACTCACAGCTGATGCATATCCTGCCACAGCAGATCAGGCTTCCTCAGTCAAGTGAAGAACAAGTGTGGGTGTGTGCGTCCATGCATGTGCACTGCCCTAACCAACCTACTGTACAATAATGAACAGTCCGAGTACTACCTCAAAATCCTGTCCTGTGGATGGTTATACTGTACTGTACTATAACTATACTCTTAAGGTCCGGCCCCTTACACGTACGTGAGTTCCAGACTACTAGATGAGAATAATACTAAAATGTAGGCCAACATCCCCCCCCCCCTCCCCACACACAAACACACACAGGAAGGCATCTGGCACCATGTTAAGGCTGGCTGGTTCGTTGCTGCCTTGAGCCGCTTATGGCTCTGGTTCTGTGCTTGTACGGTTCTGTAGTTCCGAGCTGGGTTCCCAGAGAAGGAGACCAAGCCAGGGCCGACAGCAGGACTGCCTCTGAGCCCAGGAGCTTCGCCATAGCTCCCGGAACACTGCTGGGCCTGGGTGTGTGTGTGTGTGTGTGTGTGCACGTTCAAGATGACAAACACAAAGATACAATGAAACACCAGCTTTGAATAATAGAAAGTGATGAGTTTCTTAGTTAGGCAAGAAAATGAAGATGTTATTGGTTTCACTTTTATTATGTCGGAGGCCCAGAAACAGATGTCCACTGATTTACCTCACTTTGTCTCTGTCGCACAGGGTCTCCCTGCACCCTTCCCAGGGGCTGTCAGGGGTGTTGACTTCCAGAAATCCTGTTATTGTGTGTGTGTGTGTGTGTGTGTGAGTGTGTGTGATTACGCTGTCAATGGAAGACTGATGAGGAAATGACATCAGCGTGATTCCACCAGCTGCACTGCCTTTTCAAAGGTGCTGCAGAGGGAGCTGTGTGTTTTGTTGTGCTGTATTTGTGCGTGTGGGCGAGTGGGTGGGTGTTTGTGTACTGTCTGTGTGTGTGTGTGTGAGCCTGTGTGTGTGTCTGTGCATCTGTGGCCGTGTGTGTGTCATGGCAGGAATCCCATCGGTGGTTTTAAAATCTGCTCAATCCCAGGCATCAGTTCCCAGCTCTCAGAGTTGGGAGGTAGTGCTGAACGCACTGATACCTAGCATGGTTTAACAAACGCTGCATGACATGTTTTTAACTGTATCCAGGAGATCAAGCTGTGTGTGTGTGTGTGTGTGTGTTTCTTGACAGTGTCGTCCCATCTCATTGCGTTGCCATAGTAATGGCTCATTGCCCCATCACTTTGTTTAGCCATTAGCCCTGGTTACCCCCGGCGACCACGGCTGGTTAGACCCTTTGGCTTCAGCATCTGATGTTTAATGACGTATACTGTGGGTATGTGTGTGCCATTGTGTTTTTATGTGAGCTACAACCTTTGTGTGTGTGTGACAATGAGTTCCAGCATATGTTTGCGAGTTTGCACACACTACATAGCCCTGATGGATGAAACAGACGTGGCTTCCACCACTTTGCCAAATTACCCAGAAAACATCATTCTACCACAAGGATGGAACCCGTGGAGTGAGGGAGGCAGAAGAAAAGGAGGAGAGAGAGGAGAGGTAGAGGGGGTAAATAGGGAGAGGGGTTTGTAATGTTTGAAAAACAGTTTGTCGGTGTGTGTGTGCGTATGTGTGCATATGTGAGCTGGGCCTGATAAGCTGACAGCTAGCTCAGAGGGGGGCTGTCTACTGCTGTCTCCCCCCTTAGCTACAGTGACAGAACATCACTTGTTGCCCTGTGGAAAAGGTGGTGTTCAGACTCTGGGACAGAGAGAAAACCCTAAAGGCTGACTTTATGACTTCAAAAGCAGATCTTAAAGGTCTTAGCAGCTTGTGATACTGCAGCCTGTTCTCAGGTCAGATCCTAAATCTTCCAGACTGGCAGATAAAGGAGAAAAATTGCTACTAAGGGACCCCAGGTCAGATCCTGAATGTCACTCTGGGCTACCATTATATATCCATACATATCGGTTTGTTGGTTACCTGGTTTTAAAGTGTGTGTGTGTGTGTGTGTCTACCTACAGTGTATATGTATATCATATTCCGAGCTAGCTCGGAGTGCTAATTGTGAAGACAGTTGTGTGTCTTTGTGACAGATTGATATTGTGCTCTTACAATATTCATTAATATTTTCTCATCAGCACACAGACACACCCACACACACATACACACACACATTCCCCTGAGATCTGACTGACTGCAGAAATATGCAATTTCAAAGGCTGCCTTGTAGCCATTAAAATGTCAACCATGTCCTGACATTTACTTGAACGTTTCCCATTTACAGGATGGAGAAAAACATCCACCCGCTCTCAAGCACGGGCGTGCACTTGCAAACCTGCAAATGCACACACAGCCAAACACCCCATCGTTATTGCATACACAAGGTAGCGACACACACATATAACTGCAACCTTCTCTGCATTCAGTCAGCTGTCGAGCTCTTACCAGCCGCCGTCTCCTTGACCGCCAAATCCGAAGGTCCTGATTGGATCAGAGTGTCTGGCTAATGATAAAACGCTCCATTTCCTCCAAGCCTGCTCTGCCCTGTCCCTGAGTCAAATGCCCATTGATTTATTTGTCCCTGACTCCTTTCTTTTCTTCTTCCTACTTATTTTCTTTCCTGTTCCATTTCTAATATCTCGTTGAGACATCCGGAAACATCCTCCAAGCTTAAGTACAAATAAAGAGAGAGAGAGAAAAAAGGGAAAGAGAGAAAGGAGAGTCCTTATCTGAAGCCAAACGTTGGAATCAGTATTCTGAAGATGAATGGGGCTGTAATTTTGTCCCGGGCCTGTGTATATGGGCATGTCTCTCAGATTTGTGGATGTGTGATTTGTAATGCATTATCTGCTGAAGGAAATCAAAGGCAGTATTACAAATGGAGTCAGATGGCTGAGCGGTTAGGGAAGCGAGCTAGTAATCAGAAGGTTGCCAGTTGGATTCCCGGCCATGCCAGATGACGTTGTGTCCTTTGGCAAGGCACTTCACCCTGCCTCGGGGAGAATGTCCCTGTACTTACTGTAAGTCGCTCTGGATAAGAGCGTCTGCTAAATGACTAAAATGTAAATGGCAGCCCTCCTTATCTCCCGCAGTCCGGCCGGCGATACAGCCTCCAACTGACATGGGTGTTGTGCACACATGCACACACACACACTCACACATACAGTACAGAGAATGACATACTCTTCTGTGACACACACACACACACACACACACTCACTCACTCACTCACTCATACAGTACAGAGAATGACATACTCTTCTCTGACACACATACACACACACACACACACACACACACACTCACACATACAGTACAGAGAATGACATACTCTTCTGTGACACACACACACTCACTCACTCACTCACTCACTCACTCACTCATACAGTACAGAGAATGACATACTCTTCTCTGACACACATACACACACACACACACACACAGAATGACACACACGTACTGTAAGGGCTGTTACACATAGAGGAGATATCCAAACACATACTCAAACATTCACGCACACAAAGGAGCTAGGACACACAGGAGGATACAAACGCACATGCACACACACACTTTGACTCACACACACACATTATATACAGACCTACTGGATTGGTAAGACTGTACAGTAATCTTTCCCAAAACATGCGTAGGCACACAAAGATACACCATGAAAAGATTTCTAAAATACCTACATTCACTAAATAAAGCCCTCTCTTCTATTCTCACTGGACTACTTAAACGCCAGTGGTCTATAGTGTGGCTGTGCCCCATCCTTCCATCCTACCTCTCCTCCACCACTCCACCCCTGCATCCCTCTGTCTGGCTCACACAGACGGGTTCTAGGTTGGAGTATGAGAGGGACGACCTGATGAGTCTGCAGGCTGTGTTCAGTCAGCAGGGGTTAGTTGAAACAACTCAGGGGGGAGCAGCAGAGAGCAGAGGAGAGAGGTGGAGAGGAAAGAGGTGGAGAGGAGAGAGGTGAAGAGTAAAATCTGTCTTTGAACGGATATCTCACAGTGTTAGAGCTGCTGTCCTATTACAATTACGTACTGTAGTGTGTGTGTGTGTGTTTGTCTGCCCATGGCAGCACAAGCAAACCCAATTAATGTAAAAGTTTGGCAGAAGTTTCTTCAAGTGCACGTGTGTGCACGTGCGTGTGTGTGCATGCATGTGATAGCCTCTCAGGCTCGATCACTGTGCAGACTGAATAATTGGTTGCTATAGTCACCAGTATGGATTGAGAGACAGGATCCCTGATGCACCCTATATGGACCTATGGAGGGTTGACAGATTGGAATGGGTTGCTAGATTTAACAGGGCTTTGTACAACATCATAGCTCAGGTGTCTTCGGAGAGTTGCTTATTGTCTATCTGACATGGTGCCTTCAGTGGAGTTCAATAATCACACAACCAACCACTTAGAAACACATACCCTCCCTCCCTCCCTCCCTCCCTCCCTCCCTCCCTCCCTCCCTCCCTCCCTCCCTCCCTCCCTCCCTCCCTCCCTCCCTCCCTCCCTCCCTCCCTCCCTCCCTCCCTCCCTCCCTCCCTCTCTCTCTCTCTCTCTCTCTCTCTCTCTCTCTCTCTCTCTCTCTCTCTCTCTCTCTCTCTCTCTCTCTCTCTCCTCTCTCCCTCTCTCCCTCTCTCTCTCTCTCTCTCTCTCTCCCTCTCCCTCCTATCCAACACACAGACACACAGAGGCAACGGTATAACCCAATCTATGATGCCTGGTCTGAGCTTGGATAGAGAAAAAGAAAGATACTGATGGAAGCAGGCATAGGTTAAAATGTGGCGAACGACCGGGTGTGATAGCTGGCCACTGCTGCCACGTCGGCAGCGGAACGGGCCGCGCCCCAGAACAAATATCTCATTTCATTTGAATGTGCGGCGGCTTGTGACGCGCTCTCCAGGCGCTCCTGATGTGGCGTTTACTGCCCCGCTTTTAATGAGTTGCCGGGCCACATCATAACAAAACACTGTGGATCCGCTCCCACTGACCCCCGCCTCGGCGCTTATCTGGACGCTTCAAGAAGGACGAGCACTGGTGGCCATGTATCATGCACACACACACACACACACACACACAAATGGACCACAGGCACACACGTTTTGGAATAGACACACGGTAGAGGCGTAAAGACAACGCAAGGAGACGCACTTCTACACTGGCACGCACACCCTAATCAGCTATGTGCAGCCTGCAGGCACACACACACTCACAAACACACCAAGGGCATTATCCCTTTACATTCATGCTTACTCACGCTTTCCGATCGTGTTTAATCACCATAATTCCCTATTAAACAGAGAGGGATGAGGACGGGGGTGTAGGGATGGAAGGAGAGTAGTTAGAGCCAGGGAGAGGGCAGGAGGGAGGGAGGGAGGGAGAGAGAGAGAGAGCACAGCTTCTGCCAGTATTGATCTCTACAGCGCAGTACTATCAATTTGCAAAGGGAGAACATAACAGCAAGTGCCAGCCTCAAACCAAAATGAAGCTGCAGATCGATGTTTTTTACAAGTCTGTGCTGCTCTGACTGTTAGAGGTGAGTCCATCCAAGACTGTAGATCAAATGAGGGTAGATAACATCACTGTGGTCTACCAGGGGATGTGTAGATCGGGATTGGTGGAGAGATCAGCTATATTTTCCCTCAGATAGATTCTCCATCTGTCCGGCCCGGCCTATCGTAAGACAGGAAATGCGAGAAGACAAGACGAATGAAATAATGCTAACTAATTCCTTTTTCACCCAGGTTGTCGATGAGTCAGGGCCTGACGCCATGTTCTCTAAGTGACAGGCGCGGTTACAGTGACAGGAAAGAGAGGGAGAGGGAGGAAAAGCAGAATGAAGTTGCGTGAGGAGACGTAAATTAAGAAAGGACAAACCTGAGGTGAAGAAAAACGACTTAAGGAAACGATAACTTCCAGAAAAGAAAGACATTCAGTAATGAGAAAAAAGAAAGAGGGGCCGGCGGAAGAAGGGAAAATGATGGGGTGGGTTAGGAAGCAGAATAGAAAGGACAGAATGGACTAGAAGAGTGCATTAAAAAAGACTGGGCTGTGAACCCCATGCCACCCTCTACTGTTTCTCCTCTTCTCTCCATCAGTTCCCTACCTCTCATCCATCGCTCATAAATCTTAGGTGGTTTTGGTCAGTCCTTCAGGGAATGGAAAGAATAAAGAAAAACTGAGTTCTGTCATCTCGTAAAAAGCTGCCGACCTAATAAATAAAGGAGCAGGATGAATTAGGAGATTAAATCATCAGAGGTCGTTAATGCCAGCACCTAACTGCGCCAGAAAAAAAAAAAAAAAAACTTGGTGTACTTTTCTGTTTGTCCGCTCCGTTCCTACTTATCGCAGAGGCACTGGAACTGCCTCACTGGTCCCAGCTTGGGTTTTAATGATTGGTGTGCGTGTGTGTGTGTGTGTGTGTGTGTGTGTGTGTGTGTGTGTGTGTGTGTGTGTGTGTGTGTGTGTGTGTGTGTGTGTGTGTGTGTGTGTGTGTGTGTGTGTGTGTGTGTGTGAGAGAGAGACAGAGACAGAGACAGAGACAGTGAGACAGAGAGAGCATGTGCGTGTGTGCACGCTTAAGTGTGATGGATTTGTCCATTTTGGTTTGTATGAATAGATGGATTAATGTGTTTGTGTACTGCCACATTTATTCCTTTTAAGGAATTGGACTACTCAGTTTGCGTAATGCCTTTTTTGGCTTTGGTGCAAATATATACTTTCTGAGAATTGGAAGATGGCTGTTACTGGCTTTGACTGTGTGGCTATTTGCATATGTTGCATGTCACATTTGTTGTGGTTTGTTTGCATCCTGTTTGCATTTCAAGTAGCAACACCATGTTGTAGATATGACATTGCCTCTCTCAAAAAGAATTGCCTCTTGTTCTGATGGTTCTTTTTGTTCCACAGAACCCGAGGCAAGGCCCACTAAACATGGCGAACCAGGACCCAAAGCCCACTCTGGACAGGTCAAGAGAAAAGCAGAGGATGGTGAGTTTCACCAGCGAGGTCATGCTCTGTCTTCCTCACAGTGTCACCAGATCTCTGGAAAAAGTTGGGTCTTCTCAAATTTGGAAGACCAGGAAGAAATAAACTGCTTTGTCAGTCAAAAAATAATATTATTGATTGTTTTGTCAGTGAAACCATTTAATGAAAACTCCCTTGACAAGGATAAAGGAGATACATGTATGTATGTAGTAACCTTGTGACTTGTTGGTAAGGAGCAGCGTTTTCTTGCTGTGAATACCGAATACTGGCCATCCCTTTAATACAGTGGGGAGATATGTGTTTGTGAGTCTGTGAGGCCAATAAACATCCCCAGTTCCTGTCATCTGTGGCTGGTAAAGCATGGCTAATTCCTGTAGGAGGATCAAAGCAGCCCCTCAGTAATACAGATACGGACAGTTAGTGCAGGCTAACATGAAAGCTGTTACACACCCTGTTACTGCATGCTAACATGATTGCTATTATGTGGCTGTTAAGTGCAGGTTTACGTGTGTGCAGTATTAGTTTGTGTTAGCTGGATGCTAAGTTCATGTGGATGCTAACAAGAAACGTTAAAATGTGTGCAGCTAGATAGTGTGTTAGCAGGCAGCTAACCAAAACAGGGGATAATGTGGCAGTTTGGGGCATGCTAGTGTGGAGGCAGTAACATGGTATGTTAAAGACCAGTGGTGTGCCACAGTTAGCATGTAATTGCAAAGGCTTCCACAGTTGTGATAGTCGTGTGTGGTTTTGTAGTTTAGCGTGGGCTAACACGACACTAGCGGGCTAAGCAAACTGATGTAGGTGTTGTGCGCTTAAAATCCCATCAGTGGTGGGGTTTGCTCAAACGTAGTATGAATTACAAACATTTTCTTTTTCAAGAACACCCTGATACATGTAGCTCAACTAACCTGAAGAGCATGCCCCCTGTCTCCTCTCTGGTGCTACAGAATGGGAGAAAAAGCCTTACAGAGGAATTAGTGTTTTGTTTTTTTCTTGTAGATTTCTCCATTCTTTAAATGGGGACATGCTCTAGCTAATCTGTCTGTGTCTGTCAGTTTCTCCTTGTCTGTCCCGATATGGCCTGGTCTGCTTTATGAATTGGCATTCTACAGGTATTCCTGCTGAAAGAGGAGGCTTCAAAAACAGTGTGCAAATGGGTTTTTCCCGCAAGCAGCCAGAATGGCCAGCGACGTGTAGTAAATATTAAAAAAAAAATTGGCCAGGTACACACACACTCACAAACGCACCTTTATGCACACAACCTCACACAAATTCACATACCAACACACACACATACACACTGCCCTTCTCTGTGTCCCTGGCTAACACCCACATGCAGTACACTCACACGATCATTCAATGACAGCATAAAATAAATTCATATCTTGATGTAGTCAAACAGGCTGGAAGGCCGAGTGAATCAACGTCAAATTGAAAGAACAGTAGATGATATCTTGTCTGCCTGACAGGTTTGCAGATGAAGAGATACACAGGTGGACATGGATGAATAGATTTGTAAAACAAGTAAAACAGACAGACAAGCTAATGGGTCATTTTGAGCTTCAGTGATTGCGAGTCATTCAAGCCTTCTCAAAGGCCATGTCCACATATTAGTTTCTCTTGAAAACAGTCAGAAAGACAGACTGGTAGGAAAAAACGACTGTTCTTTGTAAGTTTGAGAGTGTTTTAGTAAGAGAGATAGGAGGAAGAGTTTGTTTGAATTGGTAGGGGCCTCCTGTTTTATCCGCCCAGTGCAGAAGCTTTGACTTTAATTGACGCTTATTCCAGATTATCCTTCACCTCTGGTCATCGGCTGGTTGCCCCCAGATACACTCAATATTGTAAACTCAATATTAGTATACACATGAACCAGGACTGGAGAGAGAAACACTGAGTGGGTGGGCGAAACCATCAAAACGTTTTGAACACGTTTTGAACCGTGTTGAACTGGTAATCCAATTCATATAAACTCTTCTCATCTCTCCTCTTCTCTCAGAGAATCAGACTGTGTCCGATAACTGCACACATAGCGGGCAGACACATTGAGTCAGTGGATCAGAACATCTGGCCATTGCCCTCAGGCCAGCGTTGCCTCTGGAGTACAACCAAAAAGCCTAGAGCCAAAATGGCCTCCGGTGCTCTTAGTCACCGGGCTTCTATTTAATGAACCCACGCCCTGGTGGAAACCTGATTACTCGTGGCTGCTCAGGTGATGGCGCGGACTCTCTGAGCCATGGGGGGCGTGTGTGTAACCCATTTCCCCCTCCGAACCCTGTCTGTCTGCACGCCCCCCCCTGTTCGTTAGGATACTGTCCCATGCAATGCCAGATGAATGTCTATAGAAGCTGTGGCTACTGGGCTGAAGGGGAGGAGCGACGAGAGACAGATAGACTTCAGTACATGCAGAGCAGGGTGTCACAGGTGGGGCACACACACTGACAAAAACAGGACAGACATGTTTGTGCCAATAATGCACAAACATGCTCATACGCCCGACCAGTGCCAGATGAATTGTGTGTTGTAGTTTTTTTGCACGGTGAGTGAGAGAGGATGATAGCGTGTTGGCAGCATGACAGAAACTACACGGCCTCAGAACAATTATCCGTGACACTGAAGGTGAGGCCATAGCTGGAGCTGGCAAAGCAGACAGGCTGTCTGGGGTCTGTGTGTGTGTGTGTGGGCGTGGGTGTGAGTGTGTGTGTGTGTGTAATGCTGTCTGAAATAATGTGTTATTAGAGGATGACTCAGAGGTTTGAGATGTTAAGTGGGCACAACCTTGTGTGTGTTTGTGTGTATTCATGCCAGTGGCATTGAATTTTGTGAGGTGCCAGCGACAAAGTCCCTGTCCATCAGAATTAGGCCTGTGTGTGTGTGTGTGTGTGTGTGTGTGTGTATGTGTGTGTTTGTATGGCCCAGGGTCAGTTTGTTCTCAGAGGTAATTATCCAGAGCTGAAGGACAGTGGCTACAAGCTAACTCTGTAATAAGAACAAAGTCAACCTTCCCACTCCTTACACACAACCAAGCACATGTTTGCGCCTTGTCTTCTCGTTATTTCAGCAAAATACCTAAGACCACTGTTCATTAGTGAGTTGCTGACACACACCCTCATGCCCTCTGACCTCTCCTGCTCGAGCCTCTGGGTGACTGACGTCACCCAACAGGCTTGCTCTGTGTTGACCCCTTGAGTCACATGGGTTTCTGTAGCTTCTCTGATTGGTTATCCACCAAGTTGAAATGTATTGTATGCCCTTGGTCAAATAAATGTATTCTGGTACATCTGCAGTGGTCCAGTCCTTGGCTATAATTGGTTGGTTGGGGCAGAGTGTAAGTTACACGCACACACTCCCAGACACACTCCCAGTTCCTTCACACACACAAACACACATATATCCAGATCTTCCATTCTCTGGTCCTCCTCTAAGTACTCCACTGGTCTGAGCGCCCGCTGCCTCACGTCGTTTCCACCTACTTCCCGATCCTCGCGCCGCTGTGATCAGTCAGCCGGCGACCTTGGGGTTCCCGTTAGACGGCCATGCGGTGATTGCAGATTTCGGGAGGCAGAGGAGAAGACTGATAGAACGTAATGAAATGGCCTGTTGCTCTAACCGAGCCAATAACCTGCTCTGTGGAAGGACTAGGTGTGTGTGTGTGTGTGTGTGTGTGTGTGTGTGTGAGGGGTTTGTTTATTTAGTGTGTTTGTGCTTGTAGTTGTGATAAAATTGTTTCATTTTGTGTATAATGGTGTTAATGTGTGTGTAGGTGAAAAGGAGTGTGGGAGCTTGTATCTGCGTATGTTGTATGATAGTATTAATGTCTGTGTGTGTGTAAGTGTGTGTTTGCGTGCTGCATCATTACACTGTTGGTGTGTCTCCCTGGAGAGCTCAGAGAGAGATGCTCTCCGACATCTCTCCTCTCTAGATATGGAAGTGCTTCTCAGCGGCACGTTATGATGCTTATAAATGTCAGGCCCTATAGCTCTGCTGTGACAAATGATTACAAGGGGAATCAACTGGAGTGTGTGTTTGTGTGAGTGTGTGTGTGTGTGAGACGTGTGAATGGTGGTCCTTTTAACCTATCAGCAGTAAATGTAATGAAGGAACCACAAACTGTGTGCGTGGTAATGTGTGTGCGTGGCAATGTGTGTGTGTGTGTGTTTGCGTTCGTATGTGCCTCTGTTTATTTTCCAAGTGATGTAAGTGGGGCATCAATGCCAACACCCCCCATCTCTCCCAAAAACACACACACATTATTGTCTTACTGGCTTGGTAACAACACTGACATGCACACTTACACACTTACACACACACACACACACACACAGAACATCAGTACAATTGTACACCCCATCCCCCTAAATCATAAAACTTCTTAACTTAGAAGCTGCATGCTAAAGGCCTTTTCCTACAGCTTTCAAGTTCTTTAAAGACATTCTCTGGGCAAAAGGTGCTGCTATTCATGCACTGCCTGTGTGTGTGTGTTTGTGTGAGTGTGTGAGTGTGTGTGTGTGTGTGTGTGTGTGTGAGTGTGTGTGTGTGTGTGTGTGTGTGTGAGAGTGTGTGTGTGTGTGTGTGAGAGAGTGTGTGTGTGTGTTTGTGTGTGTGTGTGTGTGAGTGTGTGTGTGAGTGTGTGTGTGTGGACCCATGTAGCTTCCAAGCCAGTCTGACAGTGATGAATATTCGCAGTTGGAAAGGGATGGAAAACATCCATGGGGCTTTGGGTCTCACTCCCTCCCCTTTATTTCCCTCACCCACTTTCTCTCTCTCTCTCTCTCTCTCTCTCTCTCTCTCTCTCTCTCTCTCTCTCTCTCTCTCTCTCTCTCTCTCTCTCTCTCTCTCTCTCTCTCTCTCTCTATCTCTCTCTCTCTCACCCTCTCTCCCTCGTCCTAGTACCAGAAGGATTCCATCCTGCATTCAGCTCTTTCACACTATTAAGCCACTAGGGTTTCTTCTGTTACTTTTGGACTCTATAGCCCTTCCTGTTTATCTAGTCTGTTCTTCAATTACATACAGAATAATATTAATGTATTCAATATTTCATTTCTCGCCAGTTAATTCTGTTCGAATCGTCGACTCCCCCAGAGGCTCTCTCTGCTCTTTCATCCCTGTATCTCGTCTTCCTCCTCATCCCTCCCTTACCCCTCACTCCCCAAGGCCGTGCAGTCCAAACACAAGCTCTCCCTGAGGAGCTCTCACCAACCAAAGTGGAAAGGAGTTGTTTTTATGAATTGTATATAAAATCACACATCTATATAATTATTTTATTATTCAAGCCAAAGCGGTTTGCCAATGTTCTCCTCCCCCATTTTTTTTCTCGTACTTTCTTTCTTTCTCACTTCCTACCTCTCTCAGTCTCTCACCCCCAATTGAGAAAGTAAAAAGCACCTTTTTAATTTGCGCATCAAAGCCTCAAAGAAATGCTCGCTTTTCAAATTAAGAGTCTGCGGGGAGCTGTTCAAGCACTTGTTTTATTCTGTCTCTTCTTCAACAAAACAAACGACCAGAGGACAGAGACCTAGAGCTGTGACAAGGACAGCTCCTCCGCTAAGTCAGCGATCCCCCCTGTCCCATGATGCAATGCAGCTACAAATGAACGCTACTCTCCTATTCTGGGCATCTGTATCAGTCCTCAGAACATCTCCTGGGTATCTCAGGGAGAAGGCACACCATGTTGATACATTTTAATTAAGTCATTGCTCTAGACTAGGAACGACAGACTTCTTTTACTGTATTTCAACAAAAGAAATTATAGCCGGTTCCTATGCCCTCTGGATCCTGACGTAATGTGTGTCTGTGTTTAGTCTTCTTTTGTCCTAATCCCCCTTGCTTTATGTGCTAGGAAAAACATCACTACTGTTATACTTATAGTATATAAGCTACACACACATTCTCTCACACACAAACACACCTCCGCCAGAGTCAGGGTCCATGGGGCCTAGTAACTGGGCTGATGCCGTCTGTGAAGCATTGGGGATTAGCGTCCTGCTGCCGGTAACCTTGACATGAATCAAGAACACAGGGAGGGACACACACACACACATACAGGCCTTTGCACAACC
Source organism: Osmerus mordax (assembly GCF_038355195.1). Lineage (NCBI taxonomy): Eukaryota > Metazoa > Chordata > Actinopteri > Osmeriformes > Osmeridae > Osmerus > Osmerus mordax. Next base: position 7,365,975 of record NC_090061.1, read on the forward strand.
GCATACAGTTGAGTAGCAATTAATTTGAGGTCATCTTGTTTTAACAGGCCAGTTGGCAGTCCGACCTGTCTGTCCTGGACTCCTCCCATCCCCATCCCCCAATCATTTTGCTGGTTTCTGGCCACAGTCCAGGTCTGAAATGATGTGAAATAATGTTTTATTTTCCTCTCCCTCTCTCTCTCTTTTTCTCTCTCTCTTATTCTTTCTCTTTATGCCTCTTAGTCGTTCTCTTTTTCTCTTCTCCTCCTCTCTCGCTCTCCATTAGTCTCTCTCCCTTCTCACTCCATCAGCCCCCCCCCCCCCTCCCCACCATATTACGGGGAGTGAGGAACCCAAAGCAGTGAGTCCAGAATCTGGGAGGGAGAGGTCAGGTCGCTGCACTTTTAACCTCTCTTATAATGGAGTTTTAAAGCACTACTGTAATGTGTTTTCAGTGGGGAGCGCTATAGAAACTGCTGTAGCCATTAAATACTAATGGGGCTGTTTTTAAGGCTTGAGTGATCCCAAGAGGAGAGGGGTTGCGAGGAGGGGTGGAGGGCGAGAGCAGAGGAAGAGGTGAGAAGGGGAGGGGAAAGGAGAGGGTGGGAAGAGGAGGTGAGAGGAGAGGGTGACTGGTGGAGGGGAGGGAGGGAGGGAGGGAGGGAGGGAGGGAGGGAGGGAGGGAGGGAGGGAGGGAGGGAGGGAGGGAGGGAGGGAGGGAGGGAGGGAGGGAGGGAGGGAGGGAGGGAGGGGAAGGGAGGAGGGGAAGGGGGAGGGGAAGGGAGAGTGTGAGGAGAGAAGGCAGGAGGACGGGAGGGAGGATAAAGTAGTGGAGAAGAGGAGAGAGGAGGAGAATTAAGTTCTGCGTTAGAGAACATCATCCCTCAGAGATATCTGCATTATTAACCCCAATGTGAAATAATGAAATCAACTCTGACACTGCAAGGTGCATTGACTGTACTAATAACTCTTCTACACATTCACATACAGACACACAGACATACCATAACAATATAGATCTTCTTGTGTCAGAGTTTATGCAAGTTGATGTAATACTCTTATGTTTTCGAATGTGATAGAAATGAAATATGACAGATAAGCTACTCCAATTGTCTCTTGGAGTAGGATATCATTAAAAACACACACAAATATCCACCTACACACCTACACCCATACACAGAAACATACACACACCTGCCGACATACTTGTCTAAACACACACATACTCACCTACCGTGCACACACACACACACCTAAACCTACACACTCAAAGTAAACTTCACAGACAATTATAGAGTTGCTCCTCCTTCTGTAACAGCAGTGGGTTGCCGTGGGAGAACAGAGAAGCAAACCTCCATCTTTGCTCACAAGCCAGCACCTCTGCCTCCTCACGTCTCCATGGCTACCATGTGGGTAGGCTACAGTCCCAGAGGGTTTCGTGGAGGTGGATAGCTCAGGCCAATCAATACCTGAATCAATACATGAACCTCAAGTCATTACATTATCCATGTTCAAATGGTTCTGAGAACTGGATTGTAAGGGGGTCTGAAAACACCTATGTTACACCGGAGGCAAGTCTGTATGTGAATGATTACATGTTGGGGCAATGTATGTAGAAATGGTAGAACTCGAGATAAGTTTAAGACTTTCGAAAGACGACTAGAAATATGTACTATTAGTACAGAAAGAAATTGTTAAAACAGTAAAGAAACCCTGTTTTTGTACAGCAGTGCATGTGTTTGTGTGTGGTATTTGATCTTAAAATGACAGATTGCCCATTCCTTTGTGAAATTTACTCAGTGAAGGCCTTATATAGCAAATAGTTTTCTGAGATTATGGACAAAACCCACAGATACACACACACAGACACACACTGGGAAGAAATAGGGTGTGATTAACAACTGTGGCATAAAATTTGCTCTCAGTTTTGCAGTCGATTTATAATCAGGATGTGCCAAGCTTTAATGATTACCTTGACCTTTGTGTTTATGGGTGCGTTAATGGTTGTGTGTATTTGTGGTCGTGTGAAGTTGTGTGTGTTTGTGTGTGGTGTGAATAAGAGCAAACAAAAAGTGCATTCTTATTTAAGGAATGAAAATGTAATGGGCTGCTGTACTCCACAGTCAGTGTGTCTACTACTCTATTTTAGTGGGTGTGTGGGTTCACCAGTGTGTGTGTGTGTGTGTTCACCAGTGTGTGTGTGTGTATGTCCCACACAGCCCCTTACCTCTGATGTCCCACCAGAGTGTCAAGGTGACTGGGGTTAGCAATTAAGTTGTCTGTCAGATGAGTAGCGATGTTCTAGCTAAAAGAGGACAAACAAAAAAACCCACACTGGATACTGAGAGAGGCCTTGCACACTTCATAGTGCCACTCTTACCCTCCTCCCAGTACTGGTGCCCTCTCTTAAGTGCCCATGTCAACTTGATGCCATCTGTGCCCAGACACTGCTACTGCACCCCAGGGAGTGACAATCAAGCTATCAACCTCACATGCAAACACTGGGGTTGGTGTGTTTGGGGATGCATGTGCTTGGTAAGTTGTGTGTGTGTGTACTGAACACGTTGGTGTGTGTGTGTGTATAGGATGTGTGTGTACTGAACACGTTGTTGTGTGTGTGTATAGGATGTGTGTGTACCGAACACGTTGGTGTGTGTGAGGAGAGACGAGCTCAGGATGTGTGTGTACTGAACACGTTGGTGTGTGTGTGTATAGGATGTGTGTGTACTGAACACGTTGATGTGTGTGTGTATAGGATGTGTGTGTACTGAACACGTTGGTGTGTGTGTGTATAGGATGTGTGTGTACTGAACACGTTGGTGTGTGTGAGGAGAGACGAGCTCAGGATGTGTGTGTACTGAACACGTTGGTGTGTGTGTGTATAGGATGTGTGTGTACTGAACACGTTGATGTGTGTGTGTATAGGATGTGTGTGTACTGAACACGTTGGTGTGTGTGTGTATAGGATGTGTGTGTACTGAACACGTTGGTGTGTGTGTATAGGATGTGTGTGTACTGAGCACGTTGGTGTGTGTGTGTGTGTGTGTGTGTCAGGAGAGACGAGCTCTGGCGCTGTGTCTGTGTCTCGACAGCTGTCGCTCGCACGTCAACCTGCGTTTTTGATAGCACACTGTGGGATACGTTTCAAACACACACACAGTCTCGTACCCCCCTCCTCTCCCTCTCTTTCCCTGACCCTGGCCCCCTAGCTCTCTCCTTCCCTCTCTCACCCTCTCTCACCTCCCTCCCTCTCTCTCCTCCCCCCCCCCCCCCTTTGTGTCACTCGCCAGCTAAGCAGCACCCCATCCCACCTCTACAGTGCAGTTTGTAATGATTAGTCTCATGTCACACTCTCTCTTCATCCGTTTATTTAGCATCTGTCTTTTATTTCGTTCATCGGATGACCTAGCTCCCACAGCTATTTCCTTTGGCCCGTAGCGTCGCCACGGTAACAGCGAGCCTGACGGAGCCTGGTAAGTGAAGTTGTGGCGTCGGTCTGGCCGTGTGGCGTGCATCACGTGTCTGTGAACGACAGAACAGGAGAAAAGAGAGAAAGCAAGAGAGAGTTGGTGTCGGGGTAAAACACTAAGAGAAATGAGAAGGGGTTTGCTACAGTGAAAGGGGGAATGTGGTAGAATGGGAGGGAGAGTGACTGACAAACGGTGAATTGAAGAGTGAGAGAGGGAGTGTGTTTGTGAGTGTGTGCAAGAGAGAAAGGGAGAGGGAACGATAGCTTGCAGATGCAGTGCTCCTGCATTAGAATTGATTGGTTGCTTAAACGGCCAGTGCTGCTCACTCAAGCCTGGGATAGACAGATAAGAGCTCTCCTCTTTTCTCTCCTCTCCTCTAATCTCCTCGCCTCTGCCCTCCTCTCCCCTGCCCTCTTCTCTCACATCCTCTCCTTTATTATCTATTTCACTCTCCTCTCCTCTTTCCACTTCCTGTCATCTTCTCCTCCCCTTTCCCCTTCATCCTTTCCTATTTTTTCCCCTTTCCTTTCGGATCCCCTCCATCCCCTCTCCTCCCATCCATTTAAATGTCCAGAATGTCTACCTGCCTAATTTAGCTGAGAACACACAGACGGAGCTCTCCTGTGTTTGTCCTCAGTGGTCCTCCGACCCTCTTTGTTAACCAGATCCCCTCCAACCGCGCCGGCCCCCCAGCCATCTCTCATCTCTCATTTCCCTCACGGCGAGAAACTCATTTTCAGAGCGAGGGAGGAATCGGATGAGTTTCCGCCAACGCTGATAGACGCCACGCCTTGCACGCCACGTCCTCCAGACGGGCAAATGTGTGTGCGTGTGTGTGTGTGGGTGTGTGATAGAAAGAAGATAGAGGAGGTTGAAGAGGAAGATATATAGATTGACATTTCTTGGCAGTTCCGTATATTTACAGACCAGTTCTACCTGTCTTGCTTTCTATTCAGTGCAGAGTGGGAAGGTGTACGAGAAACACAAAAGAACAGCGGTTGGTCCTGGTTTTACAACAAGCTTCCTTATGATTTGAAACTCTGGTATTGTTTGTGTGTGTGTGTGTGTCTAAAGCTACACATTTCCCAGTGACGTCAGCGTGTCTAACCGGTGTTTGTCTGTGTGCTTAGCGTGTGTTCTCCACGTCAAAGATCCTTCAAGGATCTGTCGTGTTCACGTCACGTGCGGCACGCCGGACACTGCTGCAAGCACAAACACACAGAAACGCACACATGCGCCATTAGCCTGTCTAGCTAAGACCCATCCACTCACTGTTGTGAAGGTAGCAGCCGTGCTAACTACGTTTTCTAAGGGCTAAGCCGAACATCGGCCTTGAGTCATTTAACTCCTTTGAAGTTATTTTGGGTTTCAGAGAGTGGGTGTCTTTCCTCCCTATCTTGGAGCATCTGGTGAAGATGAGTACCAAGACAAGCTCAAGCCCACATTTGTTTTGGTTTCCCATTGATCTCTGAGTTTGTTGTCGCCTGGGTTTCTGTGGTCATTGGTAGCGATTTTGATGGACTGTCCAAACCATCTTCAGCTGCATCACACACATATGATCCAGGCTGGCAGGCTGCTGCTGCTGCTGGACAGAACACTTACAGGCTGTTTGATTATATTGTGTTATCTGTCTCCCTCAAGCACATAGAAGGAAGCCGTAGAGCTGATTGAAGATGACTGCATGGCCGCCTCTTCCTGGGCTTTCTAGGAGGTTCTCTTTCTCTCTTCTCTCTTACCCTCCTCTACTGTCTATCAGTCTCTCTCTCTCTTTCTCTCTCTCTCTCTCTCTCTCTCTCTCTCTCTCTCTCTCTCTCTTTCTTTCTCTCTCTCTCTCTCTCTCTCTCTCTCTCTCTCTCTCTCTCATCGTCCTCTACCATCTCTCTCTTTGTCTCTTTGTCTCTCTTTGTTCATGGTCCTTCTTTCCCTCCTGTTTCATGTCCCTCTCTCCATTTTTCTTTCCACCAACCTCTCTCTCTCTCTGTCTCTCTCCTCTCTCTTCCCATCTTTCTCCTCTCCTCTTCCTCTGTCCTCTGTGGGTGTATTTGCGTCTTCAGCGTAGCGTGAAATGACAGGACGCTCGGAATGATCCCCTGGCTTTGATCTCCGTCACCTTGGACGCTGTCCACCTGTGACTCACTGCCTCGGCGATTATGTTGCCGTGGAGATTGATGTGGAAGCCGACAGTAGGGCGTTCTGAGAGTCAGTGTGTCGGGGTGGAAAGTCACTCCGTTAGTCACACACACATGCGCACACAAACACACACACTTTGAAAACACTCTCTTTATCTGCTCCTATTTATACTTCCTTTTTTACCTCTCTTCATTTCAACTTCTTCTACTTCTAGTCATCTTTCCTCCACATGCAGTAACATTCTCAGGTCGATGACAGTTGTGTTGTATGAGTAGAGGTTGGATGGACAGTCATGGACTGTCAGTGGCATTTAGTTCTGGGATGAACTGATGTCAATTTGGTGCATCCTGGAGTTTTTGTGTTTGCTTCTTAAATCCATGTGTCTCCTCCCTCTCCCCATAGGCCTGGACGCCACCAAGGATCCTTGTGTGAAGGTGCGTTGCCCCACTCACAAAGTTTGTGTCAGCCATGACTACCAGACCGCCATCTGCACCAACCACAATCAGCCAACACACAGGTAAGACATACAGATGTGCATGCATGTACACACGTACGCGTGCACACACACACATGCACACACACATGCACACACACATGCACACACACACACACACACACAAACAGGTAAGAGATACAGATATGAGTAGGCAAATACACACATGTATATTCTCCCTTTCCAACACACACACACAGTTGCATACACACTCTCTTTCTTGCAGTAACATACACACACAGTCACACACCCTGCTGGAGAAAAACAGATGACAGGAGCAACCTTCTGGACAGGCAAAGAAGACAATAGCTGTTTTGTAGAGAGGGCGGGAGGCGTTTGTTCATCCAAAAAGTCCGGAAATGTTGTCTTCCCTAACTCAGGACTAAGTTTGGATGCCACCCTCACAGCCTGTGACTGTGTGTGTGTCTGTAACTGTGTGTATGGGCATGTGTGTATCCAAATCAGCCTCCTACTGTCCATCCTCCCTCCTGTTGCTCTTCAACCTCTCCAACCATGACCTGGCAACAAGCCTCTGATTGGTGGAAAAGCCTCCACGCTGGTCTCGCTGCTCTCTGAGAGAGAAGAGAGGGAGGAGAAGAGAGGGGAAGGGAAAAAAGGGCAATGCGAGGTGAGAAAAAGAAAGGAGAGGAGGGGGTGAAGACGAGGGAGTAGCAGATGGATGAGTGGGCGAGGGAGAAAAGGAAAGGATGAAAGTGGAGAGAAGGTCCAGAGAGGAAGAGGAGGGTGCAGGCATCCCCTATGGGCCTG
>NC_090061.1:7375314-7389919 GCF_038355195.1 Osmerus mordax
ATCATTTGTCTTTCTCAGTCTAATCGTTCCTTCCACTTGTCTTCTCTTTTCTCTTTTTTTCGTTCTGTCTCTTGCTCTACCTCTTTGTCTGTCTCTCTCCTCGTCTCTCTCCCTCTTTCTCTCTCTCTTTGTCTTTATTCAGTGTGAAGCCCCGTAAAGGAAGTGTGGCCCACAAACACTTGGTTGCAGCAGGGGCTCATGGGACATGTAGGCCGTGCCCTGTCATCCACCCCAGCCCAGTGTGTGGCTCTGATGGCCACACCTACTCCTCCAAGGTGAGACGTCCACACCTCCTCTCTCTCTGAACCACTCTCTCTGTGTCTATGGCTTCCGGTTTCTTCTGCCCCCCTCTCTTCTTTGTCTTTGGTTCCGATATCATAGCAGCTTCCTCCTGTCTCATCTTTCTACTGTGCTCTTTCGCTACTCTTTCTCTCTTTTCACTGCTTTCAAACCTCCCCTCTCTTTCACCTTCTCCTCTTATCGGTCTCTCTCCTCCCTCTCTTGCTCTCTACTCCTGTGAGGAGCATGCTCTCGTAATCACCATAATCATGTTTCCAGCTCCATGTTGTTTCAGTTGAACTATTGTATCTGGTAATAACAAGCTGCCTACAACCCCCCCCCCCTTCCCCCAATTGTCTTCTTCCTTCCTTTCTTTCTTTCTCTCTCCTCCTCACCGCCATCATAAACTGAAAACAGGGTCAAATATCACACTTGACTGTCACCACAGTGATCTCTCGGTTGGAAAATCTCCCTTCACCCTCTGCCACCCTTCATCACCACTCCTCCTCTCATCCTCCTCTCCTTGCCCACCCACACACACCCACCCACACACACACACACACACACACACACCCACACACACACCCACACACACACACACACACACACACACTCATACCACAGTCATGCACACACCCATACACACACACACACTGTTCCATGAATACATATAAATGGCCTCAATACACACACATACACACCCCTGTTGGTTGCTTGGGGATGACGGCGTTTCGTAAATGACTGCGTCAGCCATGATGGATGGCCTCATGAATGAACTATGTCCGCCACTGCGATTTGATTCTGGGCTCCCTCGTTTAGCGCGAGAGAGAGTGAGAAAAAGGTAACCCCCTCTCCCTCTTCTCCCTCCTTTTCTCTTCTCTGTTTCGTTCACTTTCCCTCTCTCTATCACCTCTCCAATTATCTCTCCTCCCACTCCCCCACCCGTCACCTTTACGGTGATAAAAGAACTAGGGAATCTGAGACCTTTAATAGCCAAATGCCTCCCGCAACACACACACACACAAACTAATCTGGGTTTTCGCTGAGCAGGAAGTTGAGCCACAGAGCCACACAGGGATCAACAATCAGTCCCCATCTTGTTGGGGGAGTTGGTTGTTAACCCTCCTGCACACACACACACCCATCACACACACACACTGAGACACTCACATTAACACTCATACACTTTATGTACACACTCTCTCTCCCCTTTTCTCAATTTCACATACATGCACTCACTTACACACACACACGTTCCCTCTATTCCCCCTTTCTCATTCTCACACACACACACACATCCCTCCCTCCCCCCCCCCCCCCTCCTGCCCCGAAGATCCATGTGAAAGCTTGGAGTGTTTTTAAGCTCAGCTAGCTGTAAAAGGAATCTGGTTCCAAATATATGAAATTGCTTTGCGTGATCTTTCACCTCACACACACACACACACATATTTAAGAGTGACTAATATGAGCCCTGGTATTATATGTTTACACATTCCACAGCGTACACAAGTACACACAAGTTCACAAATGCACACATTTCAAATCTCTCATCTCTGGAGAGATGTTTGGCTGTTGGGTGAAGCTCCATTACGGTTCTCCTCCTCTCCCTTAAGTCGTTCCTCTTCTCCTCCGTCTCTCCTCTCCTCCTCCACTGTTCTGTCTGCTCATCCCTCTCTCTCTCTGGAAACTCTTGGAAGCCCGCTGCGCTCCGAATATGTAGTCCTGCTTTACTCTCATCCGCCGCCCGCGCAAACACACACATACACACATTCTCTCTCTTCCCTCTCTCTCTCTCTCTCTCTCTCTCTCTCTCTCTCTCTCTCCTCTCTCTCTCTCTCTCTCTCCTCTCTCTCTCTGTCTTTCTCAATCTGACTTTCTCTTTATTCTCATTATTTGTTTCTCTCCCCTTTTCTCCACGTTGGTGTTTTTTCACAGCATTTTCTGCCTGTCTCTTCTCTAATTCGCTAGGTACCTTCCAAGGCATGCGTCTCATTAAAACACACATCACAATGGTGCAGATAGTGGCAGATGTTTTCCTAAAGATTCTTGGGTCTTCTTAAAAGTCAACCACATTTCTTTGACATTAGCGACAGTTAATTGCACCAGCAGGGGTGTATCTCCCCCCCCCACACACACACACACACACACGTGCATGACACACAAATGACCCGCACACACGCAGCTCCTTCAACAGACAGGTAATTCAATATGTGTAGACCGGGGCCTCACCGTACCTTTGTCAACAAATTTCATTAGGCGACATTAGTGCCGCTATCTACAAACTGTCATGGAGGAAGTGATGGATTTAAATTAGAAGGTGTGAAATTGGAAGTGTCAGCGGGAGAGCTGAGACCGTAGGGGTGTGTGTGTCTGCGTGTGCACACTGTGTGTGTTAGCAGGAAAGCTGAGACTGGAGGGGTGTGTGTGTGTCTGTGTGCGCACACTGTGTGTTAGCAGGAGCGACACTTCCAGATCCTCCCAGGCAGAATTTACATTATCCATCTGAAGCCTCATTATTTCGCTGGGAGGTAGTTTGTGATTGGATTTTTTTGGGTGACTTGACTATTTTTATTATTTATTTATTTTTGCTTTCATTGAGCTTGGTTATTGCAGGCAGGAGGGTTGGTTTCATGCTTTCAGGCTATTGTTGTAATTGTTGTTTTGTATATGCTGTTGTTTGGAGATAAAGAGTCGGGAGATACATGGCCAGGACATATTTTGTGAAAGACTTCATTTCCCATCATTCCTAGGCTTATCTGTTTTGTAGCAAGCCAGAGATCTTTGCTGGTACATTAGGGAAACAAATGCTACATTAACCGCAACAGTGTGTCTTATGTAGTTTGAGTGCACTTCTGCATGTTATTCAAGCAAATACTACCTTACCCTTGGGTTGCAGGCATGCATACCTGTCATATGAAAATATGACATTACCGCCAAATGTATGTTTATGTTTTTTTTGAAGTTCCAGGCATGCACCCCTTGGAATAGCTTCTACATTAATACAACATTATCCTCAAATCTCTCTGTCTGTTTCCATAGTGTAAGCTGGAGTTCCAGGCGTGTACGTCAGAAAAGGGCATTTCTCCCAAGTGTGAGGGCCCATGTCCATGTCTTCCTGGCCAGGAAGCGGTGAAATCACACAGTGAAAAAATCGACAAGACTGGTGAGTAATGCTAGCTTAACGCTAGCTTAATGAGCTGAAAACTACTCTGTAGCTACTGTCTGTGGTTTGTCATTCAGATACAAACACGCACATACATTCACACATACGCACACACACACACAGTTCTCTACCAACCTAGCAGGATGTCATGTGTGTTACATCTAGATTGAATAAGTGAGGTCCTGGCTTCAAGGCAGAGCCTGCTGGCTGGCAGTTGTCTGTGTTTTGTTCAATGCTACAAATGCTTCTCACCCATAGCCTGGTGTCACACAGTGTGCTCCCAGTGTCTCTCCTGTGGATGTGGGTACATGTAGTTAATTGACCTGTATTCAAATAGTAAATGCTCTTTGCCTGGAGTAACAGGTGGGAGTGGGACTATACCGTCGGCCCCATTTAAGCCAGTGAAGATAAATCAATGACACATAAGCATTTGAAAGGATTTAAAATGTATTTCAACTAGATCACAAGATACTTTAAGTTAATACTATTCCTTCTACTTTACTGTTGGTCTCTTTACTTGTATATTGGCCTGTCATAAGCATCTGCTAAACAAAGAAAATATGAAATGTAATGAAAATGTAAAAGATGTAGATAAAAGTTGTGTTTCTGAGATAAAAACCATTTTGATTACTAAAAATGGCCCTCAATATCTTCAGTGTAAATTGATTTATAACCTGTCAAGAGAAGCAGCCCATGCCAAATACAGCTCAGACAAGATCTTGTAATTGGAAAGTGATTGCTGGTGTGTGCGTGCAAGGGATTGTAATCTGCAGAGATAGTGACACTCTTACTGTGTGGATGATGTGTATGCTACACCCACTCTTACTGTGTGGATGATGTGTATGCTACACACACTCTTACTGTGTGGATGATGTGTATGCTACACACACTCTTACTGTGTGGATGATGTGTATGCTACACACACTCTTACTGTGTGGATGATGTGTATGCTACACACACTCTTACTGTGTGGATGATGTGTATGCTACACACACTCTTACTGTGTGGATGATGTGTATGCTACACACACTCTTACTGTGTGGATGATGTGTATGCTACACACACTCTTACTGTGTGGATGATGTGTATGCTACACACACTCTTACTGTGTGGATGATGTGTATGCTACACACACTCTTACCTACTGTCCTTCCCACTAAACACAAACACACCCAGACACGCACAAACACTCTTAACCTCTCGTGGTTTTTAGGAGTTAGTGGCATCCCACAGTCTTCCGTCACTCTCTGTCTTCCAGGCTGCGTCTGACAGAGGAGTTATCGGGGGGGGGGGGGGCAGTGATGGAGTGACTGTGTGTGTCTTATTGTTTGTCATGAAAATAGGATTTCAGGAGATGGATGGAGGGATTCAAAAGGAGAAATGCAATTTGGAGAAAAACAGCAGAATAAGGTTTCCTCTTCCAGTTGGAGACGTGTGATGAGGGATGAATAGGGGCAGGGTGTCGTTGTGTGTGAGTGTGTTTGTGAATGTGTGTGAGAGATACATAAGTACATGTATCTTTACGATGACCTAGAAGGTTAACAAGTACAGTCATGTATTGAGAGTCATGTCATGAGAGAGAGAGGGGGGGGGGGGGGGTGGATAAGGCGGAGTAGTGTCTTTTGTTGACGAGCAGATGATAATAATGTTTGTTCTACTTCTTCTGTTGTATGTATACAGTGTACCGTTAGGGTTAGGGTCTATACAGCGGGACTGTTATTTCTCCTTCCCCTCCTCCCTCTCTCTCTTTCTCACTCTCTCTCCCTCTCTTTTTCTCTCCCTCTCCCTCTCGCTCTGTCTGTGTCTCTCTCTCCCTCGCTCTCTTTCTGTCTCTCCCTCTCTTGCCTCTCTCTCTGTCTCACTCATCCTGCATCCCTCTCTGTCTCCCTCCCTTTTTCTTTCTCTCTCTCTTTTTTCTTCTTACTGCGGGAGGACCAGTGAGGGATGCATCAATGATGAGGCTATGAATATGGATGCTGTGTCTTGACAGGAGGCTTTCTGTTTTTCATAGACGACACAGCTCTTTCTCGTCTTTTTTTCTTTTCTTTTTCTCTCTCGTTCTCTCTGATCAGACGTTTTGGCACAGTGCCACCAAAAACCTTTACGTCAGGGCTAAATGAGAAAAATCCATGACTGGACATGCTCTCTCTGTCTCTATCTCTGTCTGTCTATCTCTCTATCTCTGTCTCTCTCACATACACAAACACACACACACACACACACACACACACACACACACTGTCTACCCAAGTATATAAAGACACGCACGTGTACAACACAAACTTATCCATGCACACATACACACAAGCCCTCCTAACTTCCCATCACTGCACACACCTCCACGTTGTCTTTCTCTACACCACACACACGTCCACACACACGTCCACACACACATCCACACTCTTTCAATCAGTGTCTTTCTCTCTCTTGCACACACATAGACACATGCCACACTCACACACACGGCAGAGAACACGTCCATTCCCCCAGCTCCATGCTCCTTCCTGTGCATGATTAGGGTTTAGCTAACGGGGGGCCAGGAGTTCGTCGGGCACAATTGAGACTCAGCAGTACAAAAGGAAAATGGGTGCTAATTAATTAGCGCCCTCTCGTTATCTCTAGTCCTACACCCCCCTCTCCCTACCCCCCCCCCCCTTCTCTCTTTAGTCAGAACATTGACTGATGGTGTGTGTGGGGGGGGAGGGCGGGGGGGCTCAGAGTGATACCGTGATAGACAAGCCTTTCTTCCGACTTGACTGCTGGCTAACTAATTAATCATCTCCTTTCTACAGAACGCCTGGTTGTGTGTTTCGGCATGCTGATAGTCCCAGTGTGAGTCTGTCTGTCTGTGAGAGAAACTGGGGGGGGGGGGGGGGGGGAGGGAGGGAGAAGGAGAGAGAGAGAGGGGAAGAGGGGTTGGTGGAGAAAGAGTAAGAGCAACAAAAAAATTCATATTGCTGTAGACCGTATAACATACTGAAATGACCCTGAATTTTTTATCTTCTGCTCCATCTCCTTACTTTACTCTCTCATTTTGTATGTGATGTTTTCTGAGGATGAGTGTGTGTCCCAAGGGTAGCATGGGTTGTGTGTGTGTTCATGTGTGTGTGTGTGTGTGTGTGCGTGTGTGCGTGTGTGTGCGTGCGTGTGTGTGTGTGTGTAAATGCAAATGTCTCATCCAGTTCCCGAGGCAAGTGTGTGTCAGGAGTTGACTCGAGGATAAGACAGGGGAGTTTGAGAGAAGCGGCTCAGCTCAGTGTAAAGTCTCCCTCTATGTCTCATCTCTCTCATCTCTTTTTCTCCGTTTCCATAGCAAGTCCCTGTTATTGCTCATTCTGTCACTGTATACATTTTCGTCCCTAGCCCCCATGCCCTCTCCTTACCTCCCTCCCTCCTTAAATTGCACTAGCAAATACTTATGATGGATGGTCAAATAAGGAGTGCAGGTTGTGTCTCCCCCTTCACCCCTTCTCTCCACTCTTACTATCACCCTTTTTGACTTCCCTTCATTTCTCTATTTAAATGTCCCCACTCTCTACCTCTGCCTCTAAACATGTCTCTCTCTTCACTCCTCTCCATCCCCTCCCTCCTTCCCTATCACATGTCTTCCCCTTCCTCTGCTCCTCTCTCTAGTCTGAGTGATAGCTAGGTAAATAAGGACTGTACAGAGTGATGGTTCTAAGAGGCCTGGCCTTCTATCTCCACCCCTCTCTCTCTCCTTCTATCTATCTCTCTCTCTCCCTCTCTCTCTGACAAGGCAGAGTGCAGCCTGTCAAATACAGTGAAGTCTGGGTGTCTCCAGCTCACACCCACCCATGCGCGTGTCTGTGGTGTGTGTGGTGTTTGAGTCGAATCTCTAATTTCTCTCTCCTTTCTCTATCTCTCACTCTTCCGCTGACGGGCTGTCACCTGCCTCCCTGGCAATCCATCATTTGGGAGACTGCAAACATGGGAGTTTGTCTCTGTCTCTGTTTCTTTCTTTCTCTCTCAAAATTTCTGTTTTTTTCTCTTCTCTCTGCCCTTCTTTATCCCTCCCTCTCTCTTTCTCTCTCACTATCTCCATCTCTTTCTTTCTATCCTCTCTCCCTTTCTCTCTCCTTCTCTCTCTTTCTCTCTCTCTTTCATGTTCCATCCCAGTATTTTTCCCTACCCCTCCTTTCTGGGCACGGGGTTAGTCCAGAACTCCGGGGCCATATGGGGACAGAGGTGCATGCTGGGAAGGCCCAGCTGGAGTTTAACCCCTCGCTGACCTTTAGGCCTGAGGGTATCAGAGGGTGTGGGCACACCTGTGCCTGGCACCTGGCCTCTAGGCAGGGCTGGCAGAGCGAGACGGACAGACCCAGGGAGGCTCAGAGAGAAAGAGATGTACTGGGCACTGTTACAGTCTAATCCTTGATTATCTGCTACACTTATAGCACTTAAACATATTTTTTTTTTTTTTAAATGCCCTGCATCAATGTGCATGTTTAATAGGCTACTAATGATGCATGGTAGGTGTGTGCGTCCGTGTGTTTTATGTCTTTCTTAATTGGGATGTTTTATAATGCTATAATAGCTAACTGTGTTTTCTGTCTCCTGCCTACTATCAAAATTAGCCGTTTGTTTGTTCTATGCTGAAGTGAAGGATTTAGCTAAATAGTCGAGCTGGCGCTGTAATTACAATGTGCGTGCCTCTGCTTTCTGTAAATCCTTCTATGAGTTGTGCCTTCTTTTCAGCGTTCTTACAAAAAGGAACTCTTTGGTCAAAGTCATTTTCTTCTCCTCGGGTGTCTTAATGTGTAGAGTTAATTAGCAATGCTAAGCCATTGCTAGCAGAGGTGAATGGGTTTTCTGTACCCTCGGCTAGATGATTAGCGTAGCGCTAGTGTGAGAGATAGGCTTCTTACAAAGCGGGCGCATCAGTGGCCGGTGAATGGGCTAAATCCCCTGGCTGAATTAAATTTGTCCTGGCCCCAGCGCCCACACTGCTCGACAACGGAACACGTCGGCAGGTTGTCTTTGTTCTCTCTCTCCTCTTCTCCCCCCCCCACCTCTCTCTCCTTCCCCCCCCCTCCCATCATGGAATTGTGCGTGAACGTGTGTGACTTAACCCTCTTTAGTGAAGGGGAGCTAAGCCTGTCATCACACACATACACGCACATGCACACACACACACATATTTAAGCCGACACTCATACCAGACACACAGACAGTCGGCATATCAATACACACACATGGACCACCCAACACCCAAATATTCACTCACAACACACACACAGACATATACTCCTCAGGGACAAAAAAGAAGAGTGAAGGCAAAGGTCAAATTGGATGAAGAGGTGGAGGAGGCAGGGAGGCAGGGAGGCGGGGAGGAGGGGGTGAAGGGAGGAGAGGATGAGGAAGGACAAGGCAGAGGAAGGGCAGATCAAACTTTCTCAGCAGAGCACCGAAGGTTCACAGCACCATCTGGTTCCAACACAGCTTCAACACACTCCGACTCCTTCAAAACATGTTGCTATATTGGGCATCAGCTCTTCGGGATAGAAATTACAGAACAGCTGTTAAATGAATGTGGTTGTCATGGTGAAAAATTCCGGGCAACTGAATAGTGTGTCTGGTTCTCCAATAGATGTTTTATAAGGGGAGTTGTAGTTACAGCTGACACACACACACACAGACACACAGAGGAGCCCTATGGAACACCGCCAGAGTGGAGTCTGGGAGAGGCGAGGCAGAGAGAATCAGGCCGATGCACCCGACAGCGTGGATGGGTGGCGTTGCAGCGGCACTGGCGACGGCTGTCACCACTCATTCCCGTCAGGTTACCCTCGGCCTGGGGGCGCCGTGACGACCGTCTCCATGGTACAACTGCATCAATACTGATGCAGTCAAATTAGAGAACTGGGTAATTATACCCCCAGTCCCCCTATCCCCCCCCCCCCCCCCCCCCCCCCCGACTCTGTTACTAATCTCAGCTCTGCTGTCAGCTCTGAGGTGTGTGTGCGTGCGTCTGTGCGTCCATGCGTGCCTGCCTATTTTGGAATGTGTGTTACAAATATCACAGCCCCATCTCTCAGTTTCAGAAAGACTTAAAACACAAAGACTCACCTGCCTGCTAATTACAGCACACAGTTCATATTCCAGCATACAGGAATTGTTCCGTGAGACTGAATAAAGTACATCTGTCAGCCTGTCTTCTCTCCTCTCTGGGGGCGTCATTTCTGCCTAGTTGAGTCACTTAGAGGTTTCTGTAACCTGTCACTGTTTTTGACACCCAAACTATTTGTTCAATACTTACTCAGATAATCACTCGGTACTGGAGTGGTTCCATAGTTTTGTTCAGCCATTTTAAATAGACCGGTTTGACGATGGAAGATGCCGGAACCAATAGACATCACTCCTAAAGGATGTCTTAAACGAGTATGGCCATGCAGACAGACAGGTCTTCTTCATGCTTCTGTTTTCTCTGGGGCAACGATGCAGCTTTGCAGTCTGGACGACTCAGAGGAACGAAAAAGGAACAAAATATACCTCTTTCTTTCCTTTCTGAATCTGTCTCCACCTACTTGAAGCCCCACTTCACGTGTCCCCTCCTCCCCTCCCCCATCCCTCCCTCTCATGTTGAGTGAGATCACAGCCTGTCATCTCAAGGTTAATGCCGGCGTTTTCCATCCTTCCCTCCGACCTGGCTGGGTCCTTCTTTCTCCGAAGAGACACAGTCAAAAATGACGTTTATGAATAAGTCAGGAGCTAGCCAGGCGTTCAGAACGTTTTGAGCCTTTGCTGAGTCACCTTCACACGTGTGTCTCATTTATGTACAAGCTGAGACTCTGAAGGAGTTCCTCATTCTAGTGAGCCTGATTGGACCAGAGGGCCAAGAGTCAAAAGGGGGAAATAGCCCTGGTCTTGAGATTAGGCAGTGTGCTTGTGGGGAGACAGAAAGACTGTTCGAATGCATGCGCCCAATTTAAGGTTTTGGGATTTAAATGTGAAGCATTAATCAATGAAACTCCATTACCCCTACCTCAAGACATTAAGACACACGCAGGCACGCACACACACAAACTGACACAGTTCCAACAAACAAATACCATTAAACTCTGTGTTAATGTGGCAGTGCTAATCACTCTGAGAAAGCCTGTCCATTAGTCCAAGGGCTCCTTCTATGTCCTCGCAGTGTGAAGAGCAACTTTGTCTCTCTCTCACACACACTCATTTCACTAAATGGTTGTGGGGTTAATGAAGATGAACACACACACACACATTCTCACACACATACACACTAGACAGAGAGAGGGCACAGAAGACTCCAAGCTGGAGTAATAAGCCGTCTTGGTGCATCTTTTCTTCCCAAGTGTTTCTTCACATCCAGTAATGAGATGGTTTTATTTTTTATTCTGTTTTTGGCGCTGCTGCTCCTCATCAATCTGTATTTGGAGACATGAAAGAAACCAAGGTGTGTGAGTACGTGAGTGTGCTGCAGACACAGGCAGACAGACAGATAGACAAATCTCCTCATCCTTCCCTCCTCCTCCCTCTCTTCCATCTCCTCCTCCTTCTCTGCCCCCTTGTTTCCCTCTCTCTCTCCTCCCAATCTATAACTTATTTCCTCTTCCCTCTCTTCTCCTCTCCCCCATCTCTGTACCACCCCCTCATCCACTTTTTTTCCTTCTTCTCCTCCCCCCCTTTCCCTCCCTCCCTCCCTTCTCTGCTCTGTTCCCCAGCCCATCACTTATTTAGATGATGACAGTTCCTCTGTTATGGCCGCCTGCACGGAGGACGTCCTGATAACCCATGGTCCCGTACAGCCCCTTTAAATCATCACTCTCAAGCGCGCACACACACATACACACCCACACACAAATGCATACACACACATTATGTCTCTTCTTATTCTTATCTCTCTATGTATGCATTCCCCTGCTCTTTTTCCATCACACACACAATCATGGTCACATGAGCCTGTGTTACCTCTATAGTCATTCTGTTGACTCTCTGGAGTTAGGGACTGGGCTCTGGATCAGGTTTGTCTTTCTCTTCATTTGTTTATCTTTGCCCTTCTTCTCCCCCACCTGTGATTTATTTGTTTTCCTGTGGAAGAGGAGGATGGCGGGGAGGGGAGGACATCGCACAGGTGGCTGCCACGGCAACAGAAGGAGCAGATTAAAACCTCACACAGGAGAGAAGAAGAGACTGAAAGAGGGATGGGATGAGAAAAAGAGACAGAGAAGGGTAGAAAGAGAGAGAGAGCGGGAGTACATGAGATAAGAAAGTGTGTGTGTGTGGGAGAGAGAGAGAAAGTTTGTGTATGTAATCTGGTTGAGGGTTTCGGGGTAGACAGAGCTAGTCTATTTCCTATGGGTGTGATAACAGATGATCCTAAAGCAGCCATGTCTATTCAGTGTAGTTCCAGCTGAATTGATTTTTGCAACCCAAGACTACAAAAATAAACACGATTTGGTTCCTATTTTTGTTACATGGTTTTCCTAAGTTTATTACTTAAGTCTAGTGACCACTGACTCCTCTGACTTTTGATGTTTTCATATGTTTTGTCTCTTCACTGTGGACTGCTTTGACAACATGGTTCATTTTAATCATTCATGTCAATAAAGCCCCTTCAATTATAGAGAGAGAGAGAGAGACCCTGTGGTTGCCAGGTGCCAGATGGTACTTCAGGGCCAGTATAGATGGTATTTCTGCCGGGGTACAGATTAGATAGATGGTGTTTTTGCTAAGGGGATGCTGTCTTGGAGTCTTTGCTGGTCAGGCTGAGATAAAGAATGCTCCGGAATGTTATCTGACTGGCCCTGCCGAGAGGGTCACATTATCTCTCATTCACACACATACACACACTGTTACAGACATGCACATAAACACACGCACACTCCAACCGATACGCGCGCACGTAGACATTGTGTCACAGACACACACAGTCTCTTTCCTTCTTTGTCTCACCCACTCACTCACACACACACACACACACACCATATGATGACAGTGGAAAAACCATCTCCCTTCTCCATTCCTCTCTGTCCTAGATAGATGTCATTTGTCCGCCCCTCTCTTCTGTCGCTGAGGGGGCGGGTTTAATGGAATCCCATGCCAATGCTGTCAGGTATCCCTGGCAATTTTGGAATTGCCTCCATGATCTGTGTGTGTATGTGTGTGTGAGAGAGAGTGGGTTTGGGGAATTATCTAAGCAATTGTAACTCTTTGTATAGTAGAGACTTGAGTGTTTTGGTTTGTGTGTGTGTGACATGTTTGATGGTGTGTGACATGTTTGAGTGTGGAAATGGACTGCAAGGTAAATGGACTGCATTTATAGAGCGCTTTGCTACCTTAGCGGCACTCAAAGTTTTAGCCTCTCATTCACCCACTCACACTTATACAGCTGCAGGTGTACACATACTTGCATGGCAGAGCTGCCAGAGACTTTAACTTGCCTATTGGGAGCAACTTGGGATTCCATGTCACAAGGACACTCCAGCACGCAGCCTGGAGGTAGATCTCTTCATCTCACACGTAAACATAAAAACACACACACACAAATATGGGGAAACCATTTCTGTGTTATATACATATATATATATATGTACAGTATATACTGTATACAGTAGTACAAAGGAGCACACACACACCTGATATCTTTCTCTGCAAAATGTATCTCACACACACACACCAGTATCACTCTCTGACTTAACATAGAGTTCAAACATACACAAATACACACTCCCACAGAACAGATATCGCTCTTTGGCTTAGCACAAAGTTCGCAAATACACACATACACACACAAAACGATTGACAATCTCTGGTTTAGCTCTGACACACACACATACAGATATTGTTACTCGTTCCTGTAGAGGTGCAGTGAATAGATAGAATTACATCCTCTATCTTGTTTTTCCTTCCTCAATCTGACTGTTACTCATGCAGGTCTACAAGAAAAAAACAACCTTACCACTGAAATCCACAGCTTCAATTTTAGATAAAGACTTCCTATTACACTGAGCCAACCCCATTTACCGGCAGAGGAGGTGTGTGTGGGGGTGCTTGTGTATGTGTTTTGTCACTTTTTCAGTACTATAGCAAGGAAAACAGGTCTAGGAATGATTGAGTTTAGCCGATGGGGAAACATTTTTCTAAAGGTGACATGGGTGGGTGGGTGGGGGGTGGGGGTCGGTGTTTGGGGTGCCGCTTTTCAATATGTTTGAATGTGCCAAAGGTCTCAATGAATTCCAACACTGTCTGGTTAGGATCCTTGTGTTGTGCCATTAATTCTTTAATATGTTTCTTCTGTAGCATGCTAGCTTGATAAACAGTCTTTAGTGTTTAGCGATAGGGTGCTTCCAGTGAAACTTAAAGCCCACACACATAGACACACACAGACACACAGCTAGTCTGGATTATTGCCCTTTGACCTTGCCATTAGTCAATCTGGTCAGCAATGGAGCATGTTTGTCTGTGAGCATGTTTGTCTGTGAGCATATTTGTCTGTGTCAAGTGTAAGCCTGTCTACCAAGGATGTGTATGTGTGTATGTGTGTGTGTGTGTGTGTGTGTGTGTGTGTGTGTGTGTGTGTGTGTGTGTGTGTCAGAGGGCTAGAGCAGTCTGTGGCATTGTCTCTCCTGGCTACCTGTGAGATGTCATCTTTGATGAGGCTGTAACAGGCTGAATGTGTTGCTTCCATTCATCATCACACTCCTGCTGTCTCCCTCCTCCTCTATCTTTCCATCCTCCCCTTCTCTCCCTCCATGTCTCCCTTTCTCTCCTTCTCAAGTGTGAAGTGTTCTGCTCTATCAGGCCATAGTCTCTTTCTCTCTGTTTAACTCCCATGCTCTTCCACTTGCTTTACTCTGTCTCAGTTTAGAAGACGCTGCTCGCTCTCTTTCTCTCTCTCTCTCTCTCTCTCTCTCTCTCTCTCTCTCTCTCTCTCTCTCTCTCTCTCTCTCTCTCTCTCTCTCTCTCTCTCACACACACTGCTTTCATCTTTATTTGCTTAGCTTTTGGTCTGTTGATCAAAGTAGAGATTATATCACTGAAGTATACACACACACTCATACACACACTCATACACACCTGCTCACATGCACTCCAGAGCTGTGTGTTTAAACACTCTATATCGGCGTAAAGGAAAGAGGGATTACAGAGAAGGGAGAGTAGACACGAGGATGAGAGGGGATG
>NC_090061.1:7390119-7427619 GCF_038355195.1 Osmerus mordax
GTCCTTAATGTCTTTTTTTTTAAATGATACATCAAATGCTAACTGTCAGAGAGTTGCTCTTTTCCATTCTCATGGGTGACGACAGCAACCTATTTCACTCCCTTCAAAATGTCAACACAGACTAGCACCTCCTTAGAAACGTGGAAGTCTCTCTGACTCAACCTCAGACACCAAACACATGTCCCCCAGCCTGAACTCTGTCTTCAGCACATATCCTCTCAAACACATACATAGACTCTCTCTCTCTCACTCTCTCTCTCTCCTCTCTCTCTCTCTCTCTCTCTCTCTCTTGTAAACTAACTTCATATGAGATGGAGAGAATGGGTAAGGCATGCATGGACAAAATAAGCTCTCTCTCTCAACCCCCTTTTGTTTTCTATAAAGTCTTTCTCTGTGCCCACCGTCTGTCCCCCCCCCTCTCTCTCTCTCTCTCTCTCTCTCTCTCTCTCTCTCTCTCTCTTCCTCTCTCTCTCTGCTCTCTCTGTCCCTCTCTCTCTCCTTCCTCCCTCTCTCTATCTCTCTCTCTCTCTCTTTCTTTCTCCCCCCCTCCCCAATCCCAATCTCTCCTCCAGGGTTCGACACTAGCATTCTTCCCATCTGTAAGGACTCCCTGGGTTGGATGTTCAAACAAGTTAGACATGAACTATGACCTCCTGTTGGACCAATCAGAGCTGGGTGCCATCTACCTGGATAAGTACGAGCTGTGCATGAAGCCGCTGTTCAACTCCTGCGACTCCTTCAAGGACGGGAAGTTGTCCAACAATGAGTGGTGCTACTGCTTCCAGAAACTGATGGTGAGAGAGGCGGAGACACGAGGAGGGACAGAGGGAGGGGGGGTAGGGGAGGGTAGGGAGGGTAGGGGAGGGCAGAGAGGGAGGGAGGGAGGGAAGGAGGGAGGGAGGGAGAGAGAGAAGAGAGAGAGAGAGAGAGGAGAGAGAGAGAGAGAGAGAGAGAGAGAGAGAGAGAAGAGCAGAAATATTGTTTTTTGAATTATGCATAAATAGTGTGTTGACATTTACTGTTTATTTGCTTTATTTTTGGTTTGCAGTATTTAAACTGAGCTTTCAGCATGACAATAAAGCACTGTGAAATGGTGTGTGTTTTGCAGGTCTGTCCTTGCCAGAATGAGATGAACAGGATTCAGGCTCAGGGCCGGCGAAAGAGCCTCATTGGTCAGTCATCCTGAGTGACAGCTGTTAATCAATCATACAAACTCACCTCCGTACGATGGCAAATGCCTCAACAAATGACACTACCTGTTTGGGTCTAGTGTCAAAAACACACAGACAAATACTCTCTTTCTCACACACACACACACAACACAAACACACACACATTCACGTCCCCTTTTGTCCCCTGTGCCGATGGCTCCTCATTTACTACAATAATAGTGTTATAACTCAAACCAAACAAAGCACACAGTGAGAAATGGTCTTTGACTGGGTCATATGAAGGGAAAAGAGATGGAGTGTGTGTGTCTGGGAGTGTGCGTGGCTGTGTATGTTTGTTTTGTGCATGCATTTGACTGTGCGTGTGCGTGTGTGTTTGCACTCCTGTGTGTGTCGTTATTGAAAGTGACTAGTCTGCCTTAAGCAGGATGTATGGCTGTTGTCTCCAAGCCTTAGAGGTAGTAATTGATCGCCAGCCTCAGCTTCTGAATACACAAGAAACCTGGAGCCAGGGGCAGAGAGAGAGAGCAGCACAGGAGATGTGGGTTTTACTGCCCCTGATGTTGATCACTGGAGAGCTTTTTAAATGTGTTCCCTTGTCTTCTCTCCTTGTTATCTCCCTCTCTTTGGGTCTTCTCTCTTCGTTCTCTCTTTCTTATTTCTTTTTCGCCAACCTCCCCCCCCCTCCTTCTCTCTCTCTCTCTCTATCTTCTCTTCCGTCGTCTTCTCTCTCTCTCTCTCCTCGTCCTCTCTCTCTCTCTCTCTCTCTCTCTTCGCTCTCCTCTCTCTCTCTCTCTCTTTTACCCCCACCCCTTCTATTTCTCTCCGTCTCTCTCTCTCCAGGGGCCTATATTCCTCGTTGTTCTGAGGAAGGGTACTTCAAGCCTACCCAGTGCCATGGCAGCACCGTCAGTGTTGGTGCGTGGACAAGTATGGCAATGAGATCGCCGGCTCCCGAAAACAGGGGCAACCCCACCTGTGGTAAGACACATGCACAGCAACCACACCTGTGATAAGACACATGCACAGCAACCCCACCTGTGATAAGACACATGCACAGCAACCCCACCTGTGGTAAGACAACATGCACAGCAACCCCACCTGTGGTAAGAAAACATGCACAGCAACCCCACCTGTGATAAGACACATGCACAGCAACCCCACCTGTGTAAGACACATGCACAGCAACCCCACCTGTGGTAAGACACATGCACAGCAACCCCACCTGTGGTAAGACACATGCACAGCAACCCCACCTGTGATAAGACACAAAAATCTCTCTCTCTCTTTTTCTCTATCTCTGAGAAGTCAAACAAACATCTATTGAATCAGAATGGCCTCCCAGCCCTCCCTATGCCCAGACACCCACCCGTGTTTTGGAGGACGGTCAGGCTTTGTGTGGCTGCTCTTTGATACAGGTGTTCTGCAGGCAGTGGTGTGTGTGTTATCTCTGCTTGTGGTATCTGGGAGCAGGAGGCAGCTCGCTTAACTCTGCTTTAAAGATGCTGCTGAACGTGGCAGGCATCAGAATAAGTTGGTAGTTTGTAGACGCATCACGACCCCTGACTTGAGGTGTGTGTGAGGGTTGTGGGGGGTGGTGTGTGGGGAGGCAAATTAAGTCTTCGGTCTGTTGCCATCAAAGCAAATTTTGTTTTTGTTGTAGAGTGTGTGAGTGTGTATTTTGCATCTTGATACATCTAAGGCACAAGAGAACTAATCTTCTCCGACAATTGCTATACTCAGGCTCTAGCGTTGGTGCGTGTGTGTGACTGGTGTGCAAGTGTGTGTGTGACTGGTGTGCAAGTGTGTGTGTGTGTGCGTGCTAATGGCCGCTTTCTTCAGCAATACAGACACCTTTGAATATCCTGTGTAGTCTTATCTCTGTCTGCCTTGGCTGCTGTGATACGCCCTCCTCTGTATTAGGGACTTAAAGGATAGTGTTTTCTAACGCTACAAGCTTTTAGATGGATGTTGAATCAAACTCGTTGAATCAAACTGCTGAAGCACACATAACAGTACAGTGGTGAGATGAAACGTTTGCACTGAAAAAAAAGGCCACACTGAATAACTTATTTTTTTGAGACCTTTTGTCTGCATGCCTGCCTACTGTCAGTCTCTACCACTGACCTGTCTGTCCTTCTGTCTGCGTAGAGGAGGACCAGGAGACCTCGGGTGACTTTGGCAGCGGTGGCGCGGTCATTCTCCTCGACGACCAGGAGGAGGAGCCACCTAAGACTGGGAGGAGCCGGCAGAAGCAGAGGCGTGGCCGGATCCACCCCCGGGGAGCGATCGAGGACGACGAGGACGAGGAAGACGACAAGGATGACGAGATTGGCTACGTCTGGTAGCTCCGCCCTCCATCCATCCTCTCAGCAACCGACCAGGGACATCCGTTTCCTCGACGCAGACCTGAAGCCAATTCAGTCTCTCTTCTGCCCCATCCACCACGCCTCCCCTCAGTCCACATTTCTTCCCCCTTTTGCCCCCTTTATACGTTCCTCTCGATCACTCTTTTCCTGTCTTTTTCCCTCCTTCAACAGAGACTTTTTCTTCTTCCCGTTTCTTCTTGAGCCGTGCTTCTATTGTCAACTTAAACCTACAGACTCTTGACTACTACTTGCAGTAACGTTCCTATGTCTTGGTTCCTCTCCTCACCCCTCTCTTCCTCTCTCTCTCTGTTCTCCTCCTCTCTATTTAAGCCTCTGGTATGAACATGAGACCAGAGACTATTTGGATGTAAATAGGTTGGCTAACGAGGCTCCAGATTCTGTCTTTCTCTCTGTCCTAGAATGTTTCTGTCGTCAATCTCCAGAGTTTTGAGAAATGTTCTCAGTAACAAGGAACATATAAACAAGGAAGTCGTCACAATGTTCTACACAAAACGACTACAGCACTGAGCCATTAAGTTCCATTGAATTGCCTCCCTGTGTGCCACGTGTGGGATGTTTCTGGTGTTCCTTCTTTATACGTTCTCTTGATTTACAGGAGGATTGTGGGTCTTGATGTCTTTGAGAGACCCAGAGATTTCCCTGAGTCACAGAGAAGGATGGTCTGTGTGTTTTCTGCATGTTCCCTCCTCGACATTCCACTGAGAACAAGAGGTTGGGTTTGGCCGGCTATAATCATTTATATGGCGGCATGGACAGGATATATGATTCCGCTTCAGTTTGCTGCCAGTGCCCGCGGTAGTCTTCGCTTTTTTGTTGCTGCCGAATCTTAATTTGCTGCGTTGTTTCATCAAGGTTGTGGGTGGTAGTTTGCTGTCAATACCAAACACAGGAGGTTTGCCACTTAGCTGCAAAGAGTACATATCTAATTTGCTACTTTAGGCTCAAAAACACGTAATGTTTTTGTTTATCCAGATTCAATTTCTGGTTTGGAGGAAATGTCAGCCTATCGAAGCTGCCTTGTTCCTGGACCTCTTGTTCTATCCATACAAAGAGAACCTGTCATGAGGGATAACCTCTGCAGGACATTTTGCTTTCAGAAGCTAGCAGGAAGAAAGGGATGTGGGGGAACGCTTTTTATGCTTTAGCTTTGAAGAACGAGTAAACACAAGTGTCATGCTCCGTCTCAAGAAAAAAAAAAGAAAAAATTACTTCAGCAGGCTTTGTTTGTGATGGAGTTGAGGTTCTGTAGCTACTTAGGTTTAGTAAGTGACTGACTCTATGCATTTTTATAGATGTGAAACAGGCAGATAACTCAGTCCAGTGTCGTCAGTTCATCTCCTTATGAGGTCTCTACCTTGCTTACTCTTACCAGACCACCAGGAGGCATCTGTTCTCATTTTAATACTGGTTATGAACATTTAAAATCAGTTTGAAGGATGGCCTACTGATGGTTAAAGCACACAAATACAAGGTTCAGTGGCATTTCACTTTGGTATCCAAACAACCTTGGCTACTCATCACACGGTTCCACTGTGAGTTGAGTTGGAGGCACTATTTTATCAGTTGTTTTTATGCTGTGTCACTCACCTTCTTGCAGTGGACTGTTACACTGCACTTTTAACAGCGTGATGAGGCTCTGGGCAGATGGTTTTTACTTAAAGAATCTATTGTGATATTCAATTTGGTCCATTCCTCCCCAGCCTTCTACAGGCCACCAAAGACATCTCTGCTCCACTCTAGGTTCAGTGACCCTCTCAGCTCTAATGTCACCATTTCCTACTGATACAGACAGATTATTACCAGAAAAACAAGTTCATTAAAAAACAGTCTATCACATGTCAACCCTGCTTGTTCACATTCAGATGCGTTCTCTGTATGTCTTCTTTCTCTCTTTGCCCCTTTATCTTTCTATTGCTGGCAAACTTCATCTGTGCACTCTCACACAACTTCAAATTCACTTAATTGTTTAGGCGGCCCCTTGTGAATTTGCCTATTCTCTCTTTCTCTCTCTCTCTCTCCCCCACTCTCTCTGCCTACTCACGTCCTCCTCTGCCATCTCTAAACCTCAAACCAGGGACGGGGTGAGTGACTTTTAGAGTGCAATCTCTTTCTCTCTTTCGTCTCATTTCCCTTATTTGAGGTCTTCCGAGGGAGGGAGGGGGGGAGGGAGCGAGGGAGGGAGGGAAGGAGGGGGGGGCGGGAGGGAGGGAGGGAGGGAGGGGGGGCGGGAGGGAGGGAGGGAGGGAGGGGATCTCCCCAGTGAGATGGGGGTGTCTCTCTCCGTGCCAAGCGGTGATCTAGCCCATGATTTAACGGGATGGGGGGTTGTGGGTAATGGGCGTCCATTTCACGCCCGTGGAGTCAGGCTTTCATCTCGTCGAGCTCCCCAAGGATTGTGGGATATCTGCTGGAAGACTTTTGGGAAGAAGGGAATCTCAGTGGAGGAAAGTGATGCTGTTTTTTTCTTATTTTTATTTTGCCCAAATCTGTTTCAGGTTCTTTCTTCCCTCTTGTCTGTGAATTACGGTCTACTCCTCCCTCCCCTTTACTCTCCTTCTTCTGTCTCGCGGCTAGCCTATCATATCATACTCACAGGTCTTACAGACTTCATCCAGTGCTCTGTCCTCAGTCAGCCTCTATGAAAGATAATGTAAGATCAATGTGGATCATGATCTCCCTTGATCCCTCTATCGATTGATTGCTCCCTCCACCTTTGATCCCTGATATTGATTGGTTGTTGATATACCTCATCGATAACATGCATGACAACCCTTATGAGTTTTGACCCCGGATGTCTTCAAACATTACACGTGACTGTAACATACTCGTAACGTGCGTGTAAAAAGTCATTGCTTGTTGTAGATCTGTAATACCTCACCTGTGGTTGACACCGACCTGGCCTCAACGTACCCCTCTCATGGTGTCATCAGTGACACTTGCCCCATCCTGATGTCACAGCTGCCTACCCCCTTTGCCTGGCCTGCTTGTACAAAAAAGTTGAGAACCCCTCGCCACCCTTTGTCCACGTTTCACTTGTTGCTCAAACGTCAACAGAAGACCAATAACCTCTAATCCCCTTACCTTCTCACATCACTTCCTGTTCTCAGCAGTTGTTGAAATGTCCACACGCAGACACACAAAACGGTTGTACTACGACTGCTACTACACTACTCAATACGAACATGAATGGCCATATCTCGCAAAAGTCGTCTTTGTTAATTCTCTATATTTTTTACCTTGTAAAGAGAAAAAATACTAACGTTTAAGGGATGTAATATAACGTATTGCCATGTGAAGGCACTGTGGCGTTGTCCAGTTGCATTTAAAAGACTGAGGTGTGTAAATGGATTGTCCTTAATGTAGCTAGGTTCCTGTAGCTCTTTCCATAGCATAGTGTAGTAAGGTTTTTGAGTGTATTATTTTTATTTTCCCTTCTGGAGTTCTAATGGAATGTTGATGTTATGGGCTGAAAATATCTTAATTTTATTGTAACAGTTCCACAATGTTTGTCTGAATAAATTTAAGTCTGTCCTGTCCTGTAACAGTTTGGTATGTCCTAATTGAGTTGGTCTTTTTTATGCATGTTCTCACACACACACACAAACACACACAGCTGAACTGGACTTGACACAGCTGCACTGCTGCAAATGGACACACACTTCTATGTTCAGAGGTGCATGCACACAAAGTACATGAACATGAGACAAGCTTTCATGATAGAGGTACCAGTCATGACTCAAGACTTTAAGAGTTGTGTCATTTCATCCAGACTAGCTTATCCTTCATCCAAATGTTGACTTTGGATTAATCCACCGCCATCCGTCACAGTGAACTCCCTTCAGTAGACATGCTATTGTCTTCATTTAATATACTGTATTAAATTCATCGATTTGATAATGCCCTTTTTGTACTCTATTTGATTTATGCACCCGGGGGAAAATCAATTTCTCCTTCTCGCTTGCTATCTCTCCCCCTCTCTATTTATCTCTGTCTCTCTTTCACTCTTTCTTTCCACATCTCTTTCTTATCTCTTCTCTACCTCTCCTTCCTTTTTTGGCTGTCATCCTTCTCTCTTTATCTCTCTCTTCATCCTTCCATCTGCCGCTGTACTTTACTGTCAAGCCAGTGGCTTTGTCACAGTGATTTCAGACTGGTTCAAAGCTGTGATGCAGTAAGTGATGCCGTGATTACCATGAAAGCTAAACTCACTGGTATAAAATCAGACTCATGCCCGCGTTCTGATCTCCAGGACCTCCCCCGACCCCCGGCCCCCAACTCAAGCAATTCTCTGACAGTCGACACAGGAAAACAAACAAACCGGGAAGATATTGGAATGGAAAGCTCTGCAGCTACATGGGCCGGTCGAGCCACCAACAAAAAGAAAATGATGTCCTTCGCTGGGGGACCTGGTTGTTGACAGCACAGGAGGTTTGATGTGTGTGTGCAGCTTGTTACGTTTTCTCTATAGACACAGGACAAAGGGAAGAGAGTGGAGGAGCCCTCGGGATGCTGTCAGGGAGATAGGAGCGGCAGCTGCATACAGTGAATCCCTGGGCACCCTGAGAGGGAGGAGACGGGTGGTAGCCATTATCTGACTGACGTGTTGACACAACATTCTGTCTCCGAGCTCAGAGAGACAGTAAACACAACAGTTGTCAAACTAGTTCTGGTATGATGTCAGAGTCAATCATTTGGAGGGTGTTCAGTGACACTAATCATTTTCTCAACCTTTTCTGCCTTTTAAAGCAAACAAAATGGTATGTAAAAGATGTTTGGAGACCATCATTTTTTTCAACTAAAACGAATATTTCTGAACTCAGCTTAGCCAGAGTGGATTCTCTAACTCAGGGTGTGGCATCAACCAACTCTAACCCATGTCGAATCCTGATTTGACCCCCATCAGAGCCATCATTTTCAGAGGCCTGGTAGTCCCCGGCTTCCTTAAATGGAGATTATTGGGCTTTAATCCACTACTGATAAACTCCTAATGGCCTACAGTGTTTGGACATGGAGGGTACGCTTGGCCCCACGTCTCACAGAAGCCCTCATTTATATTTATGACATCCCAGCTCTCTGTTCCTGATTAATCCACTTAATATTTGGAAGCAGATCCGTAAATCTCCTGTCTGCCTCTGAGGACGAGAGAGAGAGAGAGAGAGAGAGAGAGAGAGAGAGGAGGGAAAGACAGAAAGAATGAAGGATCGATGTGACTGGAATGCAAACTGAGATAAAAAATGGAAACATACAACCACAGAAACATCTTGGCACTACCTACTACATAAACACATACACACAGTAACACATAGGAGATAACAGAAGATTCCAGCCACACCATGTTCAAACACACACACACAAAATTATAAGTATGTGAGGGTTTCAGCAAGAGACTAAATTGGCTATTGAAATGTTTACGAATTATGATCCGCTCTTTTTATCCTGCCAGAGAGACAGTGAGTCACAGATTAGTGAGCAAGGAGCCACCGGCACATTCCCTGTAAGGGGCTCAGAGATTCTTCTAGAAAGCTGAGCCAGACACACTCCAAAGAGAGAAATTTGTCAGAGGGGAGCCCAACTGTTAGGGCATCAGCGTGTCTTGTCATTATGGTGGGGTTAGAAGTTACAATAACAGAAGTCTGTGTTGTTGTATTGAACTATTTACATAGTTCACACATCCATGCTGAAAGTTGAACAGGAGAAGAAGCCACTGAAACCCTCACAACCCTCGGTCCGAGAGCAGACTGGAGGTGACAGAGTAACAAATAACAAGGAGGTGTGACACATAAACAGTGCACTGTGTTGTTTGTGTTTGTGCTTGTGAGTCATCCCAACTGGAGCTTCTCTGGCCACCTCCCCCCCTCCCCCACCATCACAAAGTACCACACCCTCTCGGCCGGTGTTCAGATGGTGACAAGTGCAGTGATGCCCTTGAACACCTTGGTGTGCCGATCCCCCCCCCCACACACACACCTCCCTATGTTAGATCTCCCTTGCTCCCTCTCTCTCTCTACACCCCGTTGTAGCAGATGGCCACAGATGGAAAGTGGAGCAGAGCGGACCTGATGGCATCTGTGCAGGGTCGCTCTCGCCATAACCCTCCCACACATATTCCCCCGCCCTCCCTCCAACCCTCCCTCCACCTCATTGCCCAGTCACTACCATGCTCACGCAGATGCCTAGTCTGTCCCGGACACCTTTGACAGTCAACCTCCCTCCAAAGTCAGTAGCAGTTAAACGATGCGGTGTGAGGCACTGCAAAGTGGTAATTAAATGCTAATTGTGAGTCTACAGTAACCTTGGTTTAAGAAAGCGTCATCTTGTCATATTAAACAACATGACACATGAGATGGTCTCATGGCAGATGCCATATCACAGTAACATTGGGGTGTCTTTCCATGAGGGAGTTTTCTACCTGTCAGTTCATTTGCACACATGATTGGATGTGTTTCCAGGCGACAGGTTCGAGGTCAAGCAGCAAATGAATCAGTGTGTTTTTTATAATGGGCTTTTTTGGTGGCAAGCTGTTTTTTGCTGTGTCATTCTGTTATCATATCGGTGTAAAGAATATAAGTGTGAGTGGCAATTACTGTATGCAGCAAATGTTGCGTGCATCATTTCAATGACAATGTCGGTGTGTATGGTATAGATAACTACTAACATTGATTGTTCCTCCGCTACTTTTCATTTTGGTCAATTCAAATTCAAATGTGTAGATTCCCAAAAATCCATTCTATATTAGTTCAATGCTGTCATCTAGTGGTATGAATCAGTTGCTACATCCTGTACCGCATACTGCTGATTATTTATGTATTTATTCACCTGTGTAAATATATAATTAGCAAACCTATATGGGTTTTATTTGATAATAATACAAAGGTTTTTCTCCAAAAAGATTTTTATACTTTGAGAGAATGGTGAACATACAGAAAATATTCTGTCATACTTTTCCATCAGTTTTTCTCTCTTCGCACAGAAAATCTGTAGGTCGTCAGGCAGGTTGTGTGATGTATATGGTGTAAGTACTACAAAAGAGTAACAACTACATCTTCCAAGTCTCTTTTTCCTTGATCCAATCACTGTTCACAAATCTATGACGGATATTTGCTATAGACCAATCAAAAATGTATCTCGTCGTTTCTATGCGGTTTCCAGGAAGTGAACATAACCGAATTTCTAACCTCCTCCCACATGTGAGTCCGATTGTACCACGCGCAGACTGTGGAGGAGAGAAACCAGCAGGAGATAGGCAACGTCATTTCTCTGACCACCGAACTAGCTAGCGCGGCAGCCATAGCGCAAGAGACCGAGAGCGGAGCGGCGTTGCCCGAGGCAGGTACGGTATTATCTACTGTTTTTAATCACTTACGAGTTCTGGACATGGTTAACTGTTGCACTTTTTTAGGTGTTCCCAGTGAAGAGGGACGAAAGTAGGTCGCACTGAACGTTAGGTAATGTAAAAGGGTGGACTCTAGGGCCTCGGAAGAGTGCGTAGGCCTAGTTTCATTCCGCGCACTTTACTGACACAGGCAGCCAGCGTAGTCCTCCCCACCCGGATCAGCTCAGGACAAGCCAGGTGCCTCTCGGTGACCGCGCTGCGAGGTCGGACGGAGAGGTAAATGAGACACTGTGCAACCCCAGTCTAATTTGAGGCTTGCTGTGGCTTTGTGTTTACCGCCTGTGAATGTTCTTCATGTTCTCATCGTCTTTATCCCGTCGTTTCAGGTGCTGAAGCGATTACAGCAGAAAGATGGCGGACGACCCTAGCGCGGCGGATAGGAACGTGGAGATATGGAAAATCAAGAAGCTGATTAAAAGTTTGGAAGCTGCCCGTGGGTAAGTGATCGATCGCCACTTGATGCTACAGCTTGTAGGTGTGTGACTGTCTGAACGTCTGATGTGTAGAACAGACCGGTGTGACTGGACCACTGCTGAACAGCTGGAACAAATGAGTGGGGGCCGAATTTGGGAGTGGTAGCTTAGCTTGCTATGCTAGAAAGCTAGATTTCCTCGTTGGGTAGCTAACAGGTGTCATTGACTGTTTCATCAAATTATCTAGCTTGGTATCGGCGTTTGTTACATTTTATTATCTATTCAGATAATATTAATCTCTTCAGTTCGGTGGTAAGAAAAGGGTCTCATTGCAGATCTGTCCAACGTCATCTTTGCAGGTTAGCGAGAATAGCTGTGGTAAATGTAGGCCGCACCACTGTGATGACCGGCGAGAGAAGCACGTTGGTGTTTCCCTGGGGATGAATGTGTTACATTGCTGCAGTGTAGACAAAGCAGTTGAGTTGTCGCTTTGACTTGCTGTCAAAGTGACGTGGGTAACAACGTTAAGTGACAGAAGCTTTGAGCTTGCTAGCTATTTTAAGTGGCCGTGGCATGTTGCTAGCTAGTTGCGTTTCCTTGTTCAGAGACGACACTTGCCACTGTCATTGGAGATATTCGTGGGGTTCTCAGCCTCCTTGAGACATGTGTGCTGTGAGTGGCTTCACTGACGCATTATGTGCCGCCCCAGCTGTGGTATTACGCATGCCTGACCATTTTCCTAGTTCCATTCACTCCCAGTGCTGTTACATTTACATTTAGTCATTTAGCAGACGCTCTTATCCAGAGCGACTTACAGTAAATACAGGGACATTCCCCCGAGGCAAGCAGGGTGAAGTGCCTTGCCCAAGGACACAATGTCAGTTGGCATGACCGGGAATCGAACTGGCAACCTTCGGATTACTAGCCCGATTCCCTCACCGCTCAGCCACCTGACTCCCGCTGTTGCCTACCTTGAATTCGTGTGCAGCGTCAGCATGTCCGTGTACCGGTTTGCCTTTCACTACCTGTGAAAGGCAAACCACACAATGTACCTCAGTGGACATTAACACAGTCCTTGGTGTCAAGGACAGAACTGTTTGTTGTGTGTAAGCTCTGCAAACCCCCTCCCTCCCCAACACACACGCTCAATTTGCAACCAGAAAAACCTGTCACAATAGTGTTTGGTGGCAGACAAATTGCTCAATGGAACCAAATCAGAAAGAGGTCACAGGGTTGAAGATCGTGTCTCACTTGAAGCGGGGGACAGGCGAGTAATGTAAGACCTGTGGAGGAGGGAGATACTGTACTTCTCAGCTGCTATACAATTTGCTTACCATGTGAAAGGCACCATGCCTTGCTTAGCTGACAGCTGATAACTTAGACACTAAACAAGGTCAACTGTCAATCAGCCTGGCCTAACTTAGTATGGGCTAGTATGATAACTTAGTATGGGATAGTATGATGGTTTGTCTGTGGGTGTGTGTATGTAGGTACCTGGCTATAGTTGTGACTGTATATAGTGTCTAACCACCTGTCTATGCCCCCCCCCAGTAATGGCACCAGTATGATCTCGCTGATCATCCCCCCCAAGGACCAAATCTCCAGAGTGGCCAAGATGCTGGCAGACGAGTTTGGCACTGCCTCCAACATCAAGAGCAGAGTGAACCGGCTGTCTGTGCTAGGGGCCATCACCTCCGTACAGCAGAGACTAAAGCTGTATAACAAGGGTGAGTGAACTTGTGGTGCACATGCACAAAGACTTACCGGGCACTTACATTTGTAGCGGCGTGTGGATTCCACGCTCCGCGACACTTTGCTGATAACATTTTACATTTACATTTAGTCATTTAGCAGACGCTCTTATCCAGAGCGACTTACAGTAAGTAAAGGGACATTCCCCTGAGGCAAGTAGGGTGAAGTACCTTGCCCAAGGACACAACGTCAGTTGGCATGACCGGGAATCGAACTGGCAACCTTCGGATTACTAGCCCGACTCCCTCACCGCTCAGCCACCTGACTCCAACATAGGTGTAACAGCGTTGAACTGATAACAGTTCAACGCTCTGTGTGGTTGGTGACGTTAGAAGCTACGTGCAACTAGCTTGTTACAAAGCTACGTGCAGCCAGCTTGTTACAAAGCTACGTGCAGTTACGTTTAAGATGACGTTTGTATAGATACGTTTATACATGTTTTTGGTTGAAATCTCAGTAGTCATAAAGTCAGTAAAAAATTTATTACGCCTATATAGCACTGGGACAATTAGACACAAAGAATATGGACATTGTGTGTTCCATGAGGTGTGTTGATTGGTTGAAGCCCCACAGCATCACTAAAAAGTTTAGCTTCCTCAGTGTATAAAATCAATGCTCCTCGCCGCCCCTCGGCAACGACTCCAATCCTGATTTTCATTAACAGTGTATTGCAAGGCTCCGCTCCATATGTGGTATTAGACTTCTACAGTGTAAAGAGCTAAAGCTAGTTCCCATGACTCACTTAGCCCATTTCTAGATGACAATTAATGAAGGGTGTAAGATTAAATAAATAATGATCTTCGACAAATGGTTTCAATTGTAAAATAGCCAACCTGGATTTGCCTTAATAAAACGTATCTGTGTATGGTTCCCTAACTCAAAACACAATAGTAGGTGCTTGTTGGGTATGTGTTTTTGCTTCTGATTTTAAAAAGGGTTCTCGTGAACAGTCCACTGACTAGCCCACCTGTTCTCTCTTCCAGTGCCTCCTAATGGCCTAGTAGTGTACTGTGGCACCATCGTGACAGAGGAGGGCAAAGAGAAGAAAGTCAACATAGACTTTGAGCCCTTCAAACCCATCAACACCTCCCTGTACCTCTGTGACAATAAGTTCCACACCGAGGTGAGAGCTCTGTCTCTGTCCGTGTGTTATGGGGAGAGGAAGGAAAAAAACGGACTCGCGTGTTTACTAATTAAGCAACAGACTTATCACCTTCCCTCCCTCCCTTCCTGTTTTTCCACCCCCATCCCCCTCATCTCTCTCTCTCTTCTTCTCCTGTCTTCCTCTGTCCTCCCCCGGCCTCCACTCCCGCAGGCGTTGACGGCCCTCCTGTCTGACGACAGCAAGTTTGGCTTCATCGTCATCGATGGCAGCGGCGCCCTGTTTGGAACCCTCCAGGGGAACACCAGAGAGGTGCTGCACAAATTCACTGTGGACCTTCCCAAGAAGCACGGTATGATCCCCTGGAACACCGGTTCCAACACACACACACACTAACTCGCACACCTGAGGTATGCCAGCAGAAATCTCGGTCACATGGTCACATACTTACACCCAGTCACCCAGAAAACTGCTTTCCATAAACACTCACAAGGTCATGTTTAAGACATGCTTTAATCATATCCCATGCTCTCCTATCTGCCTAAGTGGACTTTTTCCCTTTTGGGTTGTACATGGTTGAAATACCTTTATGGCTTTTTAGACCACCTGACTGGTAGTTCTTGTCTTTTTACTCTTTCTCTCTGTCAGCCAATGACTCACCCCCTCTCTCTTTCAGGCAGAGGAGGGCAGTCGGCGCTGCGTTTCGCCCGTTTGAGGATGGAAAAGAGACACAACTATGTGAGGAAGGTGGCCGAGACGGCCGTCCAGCTGTTTGTGTCCAACGACAAGGTCAACGTGGCAGGCATGGTGCTCGCCGGCTCAGCAGACTTCAAGACCGAACTCAGCCAGTCCGACATGTTCGACCCGGTAAGAGACCTGTACAACTAAGTGAGAGAGAGAGAGCTAGTGTGTCAGACCTGGGTCGATTATTAAATCCAAATACTGTCCAGCACTGGCTGAATGTTCATCATCTGCTCCATTGCAGTCAATGTTTCCTCTATGATCGTCTACGTATCACATTTCAAATGCATTTGAACTTTTTGATGAATCTGCATAATTTGACAGATCAACAACAAGGTTATATGCCCCAAAGCAGGTTTCCTAGCGCAGCACTGTTGAGGGAAGACTGTGTTTGTCTAGAATTCGTTTTGGGAGAATTGTTTCTTATGCTTACTAACATAAGTATGAAATATCCGGCTTTTCTTGGTTAACCCCAGGTGTTCGTGTGTGTGTGTGTGTGTGTGTGTGTGTGTGAGAGCAGAGGTTACAAGCCAAAGTGCTGAAACTGGTGGACATCTCCTATGGGGGTGAGAACGGCTTCAACCAGGCCATTGAGCTGTCTGCTGAGGTCCTCTCCAACGTCAAGTTCATCCAGGAAAAGAAGCTCATAGGTGTGTGTTTGCACATGTTGAGGTTAGAGTTCAGGCTACTCGAGTGGATTGTGTGTGTGTGTGTGAGCGTGTTTGCTCAGAATGTTGTCGTTCTTTCAGGAAACACATAGTACCAAAATAGTTTTGTTTTCAATTTATCCAACCATTACTGTTCTTACCTTTCCTTCACCCCCTCTCCCTTCAACTGCCCACCCTCTCTCTACACTACCTTTCCCCCATTCTCTCTCTTCAACTCCCCTCTCTCTCCTTCGACCTCCCCTCTTCTTCCTGAAGGTCGGTACTTTGACGAGATCAGCCAGGACACGGGGAAGTACTGTTTTGGGGTGGAGGACACGCTGAAGGCCCTGGAAATGGGTGCTGTGGAAATCCTCATAGTCTATGAGAACCTCGACACCATGCGTTACATTCTGCGCGTGCATGGGGCAGAGAGCAACGGACTAGAGAATGGTACGCACGCACGCACACCGTTTGTCCTGAACTGCCAGGAAGCAGAGAGCAGTGAGTGCAAGGTGACACACCAGTGACAAAAAACAAGGGTATAATTCGCTCTCACCATACAACAGTGACATTCCGAAGTAACAGAACCATAAAACCACGTTATTATAAACAAAATGTGTACAAAAATTCACCGTAAAAGACTGCAAGTCCACGGGCGCAAAATGGATGGACACAAGCTGTGTTTTTTGTGCGCCAATCCTGGGAATCAGATAAAGCACTCCAATGTGTTCATGCTTCAGTTGTGTTTCAGCAATACTAATGGGGGATTTAGCTATAATATATGATAGTTCTAAGTACCACCTTTCATTAGAGATAACAATTATGAAAAATAATACCTTTTTATCACATTTAACAGGACTATTAAAAGGTTAAACAATTAAAATCCTAAGTTTAATAATGGATTAAAAATCGATATGCTCAGTTTAATAATGCGACACGCGAACGTTTGCTGATAACACACGCCGCCCCGATAACGTGAAATGATCAATAAGATCAATACTACATTTACATTTAGTAATTTAGCAGACGCTCTTATCCAGAGCGACTTACAGTAAGTACAGGGACATTCCCCCCGAAGCAAGTAGGGTGAAGTGCCTTGCCCAAGGACACAACGTCATTTGCAACGACTGGGAATCGAACTGGCAACCTTCAGATTACTAGCCTGACTCCCTCACCGCTCAGCCATCTGATTCCAATACTAATGGGAGACGAATGCCGGAGCTAAATGTATGCTTCAAATGACGGGACAGAAGATAACTAGATCGGATACACACAATAAAGGCAAATTGCTTCACACAGTAACAAGTGGTTGTGATCACTTTTGAGCAGTTTAGCCCTACCTTAGATAGTTAGAGATGAAGCGCGAACGTTAGCTGCACTGCTGCATGCATCAAACACATGATGTTCAAGTAACTTCATTCCATGCTGTGTGTTCAAATGCTTCTTCATATTTGTAGTATTTCCTCCTTTTCACGAAATATACTTTTTACACGTGTTACAAGTGGCGTTGTTGTCATTTTGTCGTGTGATATACAACCAAACTTTAGAACTCTTCTTCCTAGTTGCCATGTTTGCTGCAGTCTGTCTATGCGCGAACTTTTATAGTTTATTCAGACAGACGTTCGCGTGTCCCATTATTAAACTGAGCATATCGATTTTTAATCCATTATTACACTTAGCATTTTAATTGTTTAACGGCACAGAGAATCGTTAAGGAATTTTGCTAACGATTCCAAGGAATCGATTCACTGGGAACCGGTTCTAAACAAGAACCGGTTCTCGATACCCATCCCTAGTCCTGACAACGGGAAATAACGTCAGTGTCACCTTTGAAAAGAGACCATTTACATGCATGTACTCCAAATGGTTCAAGAATAGCTTTCAATTTACCTTGGGTATGCTGTTTAGGCGTTTTCACGCAAATTTAACAGGATTATTAAAAGGTTAACGTGCATCTTCATGTGCTGTTTAAATCCCCTAATTTGTCTGAAAGCCAGGGTATGGTGACTGCCATATGCAAATACTGCCTCTGCGACACACACTCACTTGTCTGTCTCTTTGTGTTTCAGATGAGAAGACTCTGTATTTAACGCCAGAGCAGGAGAAAGACAAATCCCACTTCACTGACAAGGAGGTGAGTGTACACACACTAGGGGTGGAACGGTACACTGAAGTCACGGTTCGGTTCATACCGCGGTTCACACATCATGGTTCGGTACGAGTTCGGTACAACGGAGGGAAAAGCAAAACAAACCAGGTTCCTCTACGAGTGAATACTGCGCATTGAAGATATGTAAATTCCGATTGCGTCAGTAATTTTTTTGGCCCTATTTGTATGTGTATCTAATGGCTGGTTAAGCACTGTAGGGAAGAGAAGTTTATTTTTATTTTTTTGTCTCGTTCCAGTGATTGGCACACCTGGGTGATGGCGTCGGATATTTTTAGTCATTTAGCACACGCCAGATGCGTTATATGCGTTAGCATGTTAGATGTATTTCCACTCACATTGTGCCTACCTTGCCTACCCAGACTGCACGTCACTGTCCACAACTGCTGAACAACGCCGACACACAGTGCTTGTGTTATCCACCACTCTCTCGCCTGTACTAGTGTAACTGAATGGGAAACCGAAGGTTCAGTCCATCTCTGACTCACGGCGGCGCCAATCAGAGCTACAGATTAGATGTCCCTAAAGTACACGAGTATCTAACAGTAGTTCTGCATTACATTAATTAATTTGCACAATAAATTTGCAATTTATTTTTATACCGTGCATTCTCCGTGTAATTTCATGCACCAAACCGTGACGCCCGTAGCGTACGGTTCGGTACGAATACATGTACCGTTCCACCCCTAACCCACACACACACCCTATCATGTTGCGTTGTATTCCCTCATTCAACAGTTTTAGCTTCTTAAACACAATTTGTGTGTGTGTGTGTGCGCAGACAGGGCAGGAGCACGAGCTCCTGGAGAGCATGCCCCTGCTGGAATGGTTCGCCAACAACTACAAGAAGTTCGGAGCCACGCTGGAAATTGTTACAGACAAGAGCCAGGAGGGGTCCCAGTTTGTCAAGGGCTTCGGTGGCATTGGGGGTGAGTCCCGTGGTGCCATAGCGCCAGCCTGTCGCTAGGAGACCTAGTTTGCTGCCGTTCGCCACGGAGGGCATAGCTTAATCTGAGCTGCAATCTTTCTGTGTCTGGGGATAAAGAATTTTTGTATTTTTTTTGCCTGTTAAGTTGACATTGTTTTGTGTAAAACTTGCAATGACCACGGTTATAGGATATGTATTAGCCTTTAGACTAGATGTCTTAAAGGGAGAATTTGTGATTACGCAACGAGCAGCTCACTTGTCTGTTTTCCTCAGGGATCTTGCGGTACAGGGTGGACTTCCAGGGCATGGAGTATCAAGGAGAAGACGATGAGTTCTTCGACTTGGATGACTACTAGGTAGTCGGGGACTGATGTTAGGAGAAACAAAAGAAAAGCAAACAAACGAATGAAGAAGAATGAGGAAAAAGAGGAAAGAAAAATGCCACCTCTCTTTCGCGGCAAGTGAGAGGGGGAGCCGCATCCACTATACGGACATAAAGACATACACCATCATACATACTGATATATACATTTGCTTGTGCGCACGCGCATAAACACACACACACACATCCACACTACCGCTCACACTGGCGAAAGAGGAGTGAAATTTGCTTTCAGTCCAGAGGGAGAAAGCCCTTCCTGAATAAATCCCTGCCTTAGAGTGCTGGTTCCTTCCCCTGGCTGGATTGGACTCGACTCGTTTTTTGTTCACTTTCTTTTTTTTCCTCCCCTCCCAATTGGAATGAACACAACAGCAAGTTCTTAGAATCCTCGCTGCCCACCCCCCCTTCCCCCACCCACACCCTCACCCCTGTCTTAAGAAGACAACAGACTCCTCTCAAAAAAAAGAAATATATTTTTCTTTCTTTACCCATTTCATCCATCCCTCGGTCTCTCTCTCCAATGCTTTGTCTCTTTTCTTTTTTTTTGCATTTAATTTTTTACTGGTAACTGCTGCTGTTGTATTTTATGAGAGTGGGGGATTTTTTTTACCTGGGTATCTGTAGAGAAAGGGGAGACAAGTATTAAATTTGAACTGCTGAAAACCATTGCTACCTCCACCGACTGTGGTCTCAATGCTGTGGAGTTTGTTTTCTCTGGAGGCTTAAGGGCCTCCTCCCATCTCACCCACCTATGAAAACCTGTTAAACCAAAGGGCAGTGAAGATGTTTGAGGTCATTGGTAACCTAAACATAACATTAAAAATTGATCCTCCTTGCTCAGGAGTAGGTAAAAACATAGCACACAAGATACTGGAACTGCATGTTCTTGCATAGCCATAATAAGTATAACCACCCCTGTGTGTGTATATATACACACAGAGCTGGTATATATGCAGTGGTATATGTATATATGTATACATATATGTGTGTATATATATATATATATATGTGTGTTATCTGTGCCCTTAGTTTCTCAAATGTGGAGTAATTCGATGCAAGGAACTTGAGAGGAATGTCTGAGATTTGACCTCTGGTAGATGTGTTTATTTATCCAGAAGGCTGGCTGCAGGTGTTTGAAAGAAGTGCAGAGAATCCTGATGAAGATTTTCCATAACTTGTTTTCAGTTTCAATCTTTCACCAATTAATTACATGAATTTAAAGCTTGGAAGATAATTGTAAGTGAAATGAAGGTTAACTTGTTAGTTATGTTTTATGTGAGCTGGCTCTGAAAATACATTTTATCTGCCGTTTTATAATCAACTACAATATTGTGCGCCTCTGCCTTGTGTCGTAGCTACCGCCCCGATGATTTAATCCATAGGTGTTTTAGTACGACGCATCTGGCTTTGGTGCGGAAGAACGTTTTTCAGTATCGCAACAGCACCATCCCTTTTGTTTTGGGTGTCACCGGGGAGGCCTTGGTACCACGACGAGCCTATCAATATAGGGCTAGTCGGCGGAGACACACCCATAAGCAAAATCGAACCAATTGTCGTATCAGGTTCATTCAAGAGGCGTTAACGTACGCCACCCCTATCAAACTCAAGCCTGCCAAGCTGTGGCTGAGCGAAGTGAATGACGTCTCTGCTTTAGCGGGCCGCCGACGCAGGGCTGGGTTTCCATTTTCACATCGAGTTACGGGGGGGAACGTCAACATGGAGCCGGAGATGGAGGACAAAACGTTGGAATTAATGGTAAGAGTCTGAAAGAAGTGGTGTCTTAAACGGTATAATATAATAACGGGCCTGAGAAAGAGGAGTAGGGGTATGAGTCGAAGGCAGAATGGGGCAAGAACCTAAACATTGGCGGTCATAAGAGATGAGCAAGGGGAGGGGGTAGCTACCAGGAATATGAGGGAAGATTTGATCGAAAATTTTCGCTGGTGACCATAGAGTGCGACAATTCTAAGGATGTCGAAATGTCAACGTTATTAAAGCTGCCATTCATATTTTCATAGATTTCACACAAGGTAGCTTGGTAAATATTTTTCCCGATACGAACATAGCTGGCAATAGAAAGGTTACTGTCTGCTGAAAACAGTCGAGGATTTTCGGGGTAGCGTTTTACTGCGGTGACGCTGCGCCACTTTGGCCCTCGCTGTGTCACTCAGCAAGCTAAGCTAGGCTAGTGAAAGAGTCACGGTTGGGAACAAATCATTATTCTGAACAACCAGTTATAAACATATATTCCAACAGCGTAGTCCCCCAATTATCTAATCATGTAAACATTTTGCAGTATAACTGCAGTTCTGTGTTTATTAAACTGCGTAGCGTAGAAAGGAAGTGCATTTAATTTGAGCTCGCTAGCTAGCTATCAAATGTAGCAATCTTCAAATGGGGTAGGCGATCTGTCATAGAGCCAGTTTGCAAGCTAATACATGTTGTCGCCGTAAAAACTTCTATAAGATTAATGTTAGTTAGTTAAAACAATTTTACTCGATTACAACCAAAATAATAATCTAGCCTAGCAGCTAGCAGTTTGGTAGCACTGTCATGCAAATGTGTATGACAGCTAGCACTAGCTTGTTTTGGTCAATAGCATGGCCATTGCCATCAACATCAGTACAAAATATGTAACTTGTTAGCTAGCTATATGTAAGAAACCAGTACAATTAAC
The DNA here is from genome assembly GCF_038355195.1 of Osmerus mordax. Taxonomy (NCBI): domain Eukaryota; kingdom Metazoa; phylum Chordata; class Actinopteri; order Osmeriformes; family Osmeridae; genus Osmerus; species Osmerus mordax. The sequence goes on from NC_090061.1 coordinate 7,411,881, forward strand.
TAAGATGTTATCATCCAGCTAACACACGATACACGACTATTACACAATTACACTTTATTCTTCCACAATCTGCTATTACAGGAAGTTCACAAAAAGTACACGACCTCTATGTGAATGATAAAACTATCCCTTTTTCTAAGTTACATCAGCAAAGCATCTCTCAACACTTAGAAATGTCATCCCCAATTCAAACTTATCTGGAAACTATAATTTATGTAGGACTATTGCACTTGTCTCTTCCCATTCAAATGTTCCCCTACCTAACAGTTAGGTTTGAAACCTCACCTGTAATTATTGGTTAGGCCTATACTAAGTCCTATTAAGTGAATTGCATTGTGGCCAATTGTCAGGCAGGCAAATCGAGCACCACACATGATACAATGGCTTAGGTGCGTTTCCAGCATTTGTATTCCATTTGGGTGTGTCTATGACCCTTTTCACTTTCCACTCCCATAATAGTGGATAACTGAACAGGAGGCGGGGCATCAAAGTGAAAGTCAACTGGTAGTAACATAAGAGCTGTCATTGCCCCTCCCACTCCTCTTCCTATTCCCAATCACTTCATGTCTAATAATGCTTTTTGTGTGCGTGTTTGTGTGTCTGTCAATGCCCCGTGTGTGAAAGTGTATGTAAAAGTGTGTTTGTGTATGTCTAGCGCCCACTGTGCCAATGTGCGTGCAGCTCTAATACTGGTTTTTCCCCCCTCCACTATCCCCCCTCCCCCCACCTCCTCCTACTCCCTTCCTCACTTTCTCATCCTCACAAACCCTGGGTTGTTCAATCTCTCTCGCTCTCTCTCCCCTCATTCGCCACATCTCACCTGTCCTCTCCTTTTGTCACTTTCCCGTTTCTATCTGCCATGTCTTTCACAAATCTCACTGCTGCTGCTCCTCCTTTTTCTGTAACCTTTGTTTGCCTTGTCTTGTTGGACCCTTTCACATGTCCCTCTTTTCCATCAATCCATCCTCTTTATTTTCCTGCTGTCTTACCTCTCACTGCCCCACATTTCTCGCTTCCATCTCACCCTTCTCTTCCTCCTTTCTCTACCCCATATCCCCCCCCCTTCTCTTTCTCTCTCTTTCTCTCCCTTCCTCTCTTTCCCTCTCTCTCCCTCTCGCTCCCTCTCTCTCTCTCTCTCTTTCACACAGTGCTCTGTGCCTCGCTCTCTCTGGCTGGGCTGTTCCTCGGTGGCAGAGAGTTTGTGTGCACTCAGGTGCCTGCAGAGCATCCCCACCACCCGGGCTCACAACCAGGTGCCTGCTCTCTCCTCTTTATCCCTCCCTCAACCCCCTCTTCACCCCCAATCACCCTTCACCCACTCCCTGATATGCAGTCTCCCTTATATGTTACACGCAACCCTGTCACCCCCCCCCCCCCTCCCCATCACCCTCCCTCCCTTCCTTCTTCATGAAAAAGAACTTCTCAAGCACCTATCTGGCACCCCCTATCTTCCTCCTCTTTCTCGCCCCTCCACCATATTTGACCTGTGTTCACCTGATCCGGCGTTCCATTGTATCCTAGCCAAAACATTTTATTTTTTTATTTTTTAGAGTCCCTCAGTTAGTTGATATTTGCCTAAACTCCCTCACCTACAAATGTGGGCTGTGTCGATGGGTAGAGTGAAGGCATGTCCTCTGTGGGTGGGAGGGTGTTGGGAGGTGTGCAGAGAAGTGTGTGTGAGGGGCACCCTGCTTACCTGGCTGTCCGTCTGTCTCGGACTGGCTGGCTCTACCCCTGGTTGTCTCTGCTCTGCATGCACACTGGTCTGCCTGCCTGCCTGCCTGCCTGCCTGTCTGCCTGTCTGTGCCTGTCTGTCTGCATACATGCCTGTGTGACTGCCTGCCTGTCTGTGTGCTTGACCTAACCTGACCACGGTGTGCTTGGGCATTGTGACCTTGATTGTGTTAGGCCTATGCAGAGAAAGTTCAATGATATCAATTAGCTTTACTACCCTGTCAAAACATTTTACATTTTTATTAAAGTGCACCACTCACACACACACACACACACACACACACACACACACACACACAGAGTATCTATTTCCCTCCCTTTCACCTCTCAAGCTTAAAGGTTTTTTGTTTTGGAAATGTACATTTTTTGTAGGTAGGCCACCACTAGCTGATATGGTTGGGTAGGCTGGGTGAAAAATGTCCTGAAGCAACTCGATTGCGGTCGGCTGTAGGTTAAAACCATTAGATTAGACATTATCTTTCTTCTATTATTCATTGTTTGTTTAGCCTTCCAGCATATTCTCTTCCAATCCTAATAGTCAATTAAAACAATGTTTTTCTAAGAACAAATCAGAACCAAAATATTGATTAAGCCTGTTCTGTGTTAGATTAGTGCTGCCTTGTGGAAACAAAAAGCGAGAAGCACTCTTACTTCACAGATGTCCAATAAACTCATCATAACCTAAGGAGGATACTCACTCGATCAATTCGATAGTTTAATTCACTTAATCATGTTCGGTTAAAAAAGAGAGTTTTAGCTGGAGGGACTCCCTCGTTCTGTGGTTCACTCCCTTTTTCTCCTCTCTCCCCCTCCCTCTCTCTAATCCCCCCATCTCATGTCTTTCTCCGCTTTCTTTGAGGTTTGCTTCTATCAGATGAAAGCTTTCATTACAGCAGTGCTGTTTGTGCAGGAGACTGCAACACTCGTCCTGCTCCCCCTTTAATATCCTGTCCAGACTCCACATCACAGACGCAGATAGAGATCCACGTTCTCTGTGTGTGTGTGTGTGTGTGTGTGTGTGTGTGTGTGTGTGTGTGTGTGTGTGTGTGTGTGTGTGTGTGTGTGTGTGTGTGTGTGTGTGTGTGTGTGTGTGTGTGTGTGTGTGTGTGTGTGTGTGTGTGTGTGTGTGTGTGTGTGTGTGTGTGTGTGTGTGTGTGTGTGTGTGTGTGTGTGTGTGTGTGTGTGTGTGTGTGTGTGTGTGTGTGTGTGTGTGTGTGTGTGTGTGTGTGTGTGTGTGTGTGTGTGTGTGTGTGTGTGTGTGTGTGTGTGTGTGTGTGTGTGTGTGTGTGTGTGTGTGTGTGTGTGTGTGTGTGTGTGTGTGTGTGTGTGTGTGTGTGTGTGTGTGTGTGTGTGTGTGTGTGTGTGTGTGTGTGTGTGTGTGTGTGTGTGTGTGTGTGTGTGTGTGTGTGTGTGTGTGTGTGTGTGTGTGTGTGTGTGTGTGTGTGTGTGTGTGTGTGTGTGTGTGTGTGTGTGTGTGTGTGTGTGTGTGTGTGTGTGTGTGTGTGTGTGTGTGTGTGTGTGTGTGTGTGTGTGTGTGTGTGTGTGTGTGTGTGTGTGTGTGTGTGTGTGTGTGTGTGTGTGTGTGTGTGTGTGTGTGTGTGTGTGTGTGTGTGTGTGTGTGTGTGTGTGTGTGTGTGTGTGTGTGTGTGTGTGTGTGTGTGTGTGTGTGTGTGTGTGTGTGTGTGTGTGTGTGTGTGTGTGTGTGTGTGTGTGTGTGTGTGTGTGTGTGTGTGTGTGTGTGTGTGTGTGTGTGTGTGTGTGTGTGTGTGTGTGTGTGTGTGTGTGTGTGTGTGTGTGTGTGTGTGTGTGTGTGTGTGTGTGTGTGTGTGAGGGGGGGGGGGAGAGAGAGAGAGAGAGAGAGAGAGAGAGAGGGAGGGAGGGTGTATTGTCTGTTGTGAGTCAAACGTTCTTTGTTATGTCTCTGATCTGGTGTTTGCAACTCTCCCATAGCTAATGTTCCTGCTGCCTTGTTTGTGTCATAACCCTGGTAACACTCTCTCTCACACACACACAGTGTTTCTCTAACTCTGGCATGTCCGCTGTACTCTCTCCCAGACCACATCTGTCATGGAGTCTCAGAACCTGGTGGACGACCTCTCGCCAAAGAAGAACACGGTTCTCAAGGTGAGGAACCATACAGGACTGGTCCCAAGGCATGGTTCTAAAAAGTTGTGATTTATTTATAACCATCTTTTTGGACTTTAAGAATAAGAGCCGCCCATTTTGCACTCCAAACAGAAAACCAGTCAGCAGAGCCTGTGACTCCATGTTCTAGTAGTATTATACAACCCAGTCTGGTGTGTTTTGCAGCTGAACAACGGGCAGGTGACGAGCTCACGCAAGCGTCCGTCGGAGGGCAACTACGACAAGGAGAAGGAGCACTGCATGGTGCTGTTCGACCAGTGGTCGGAGGCGGACCAGGTGGAGTTTGTGGAGCACCTGATCTCGCGGATGTGCCACTACCAGCACGGCCACATCAACTCCTACCTCAAACCCATGCTGCAGAGAGACTTCATCACGGCGCTGCCGGGTAAACACACACACACATCTATGCAATTCAAACAACTCCATCGCTCCAAAGCTACGTCAGACAAACACGCAGCCACACACGAACCTACTCACACACACACACACACACAGTACATACCCCTTACTCACTCAGCCCGTCATGCGGTCTGACGAGCAAGTGAATGCTTGATCCTCATTGGCTCGTCATCCTGTCCGTCATCCCAGGGAGAAGTATCTGTTCAAGAACCGCACGACAGAAGTCCCGCCCAACTCCTACTACCACTCCCTCTACCCCAAGATCATCCAGGACATTGAGGTAAGGCTGTTGTTGTAACTTCATCCTGTGTGTGTGTGCCCAATGTGTGTTAAGATTGATTCATAACCTTGAATCTGCTTTCCGCATTTAACCTTGAGGTTTGTTTTTATCAGTCATGTATTAACCACCTCTCCTCTCCTCTACCCCCCCCCCCCCCCCCCCCTCTCCGTTATCCTTCTGCTCTCCCCTCCCCCCCTCTCTCTTCCTCTCCTCTCTCCTGTCCAGACCATTGAGGCTAACTGGCGGTGTGGCAGACACAACCTGCAGAGGATCCAGTGTCGCTCAGAGAACAGTAAAGGAGTGTACTGCCTCCAGTACGACGACGACAAGATCATCAGTGGCCTTAGAGACAACTCCATTAAGGTGTGTGTCCACCTGCGCCCAGCCATGTGTCCTCAGCTGGGTAGTGTTTAATGAGTCCTCTTCTCCTGGCTGTCTGGAGGAGGAGTCCAGACGCTGTGTGTGTGTTCCTCTCATGGAGGCATTCAAGAGTGAAACTGGATGAGAAGGCTACTTGAGTAGACTTGGCACACCCACAGAAGATTTGGACTGTCCAGACTGAAGTTATACACACACACACACACACACAGATTAGCAGCTATAGTGCAGTGGGGAAATGGGACATGAACAATACTCTGAGCTCGGCTCATTTTCCTTCTGACCCAAATATGGTACTGCTCTTCTTATCCCTCCTGTTCTCCCTGCCTCCCTTATTCCCCCTCTCTCCCTACACCATTCTGTTCATGCTTGTCTTCTCCCTCACTCAACCTATCCTAAACCTCCTTTATCCGTCCGTCCTCTCTTATGTATTCCCTTCTCACCCTTTCTTTTCTATTCTTTTCTTCTTATCTACTCTACTCTTTCTTCTACTCTCTCCCTCTCTCGATCTCTCAGATTTGGGACAAGCAGTCTCTGGAGTGTCTGAAGATCCTGACAGGACACACAGGCTCGGTGTTGTGTCTGCAGTACGACGAGAGGGTGATCGTCACCGGCTCCTCCGACTCTACCGTCAGGTACTGGTCTCCAGTGCACGCACACACGCATGCAGGCACACATATACATGCACACTCACGTCCCTGGGTTCCCTTGGTTAATCTGTGAACAAACATCAGGACATTTGTGTGCTTCAGGTGTTCATACTCACACCTGTGTACCAGGCTGTTCTGAGACTGAGTGTGGACTGAACACAAGCACTTCACCAAGCTCCAACAGCCTCTGAGATTCGTCCCAAAACAGCTTCAAGTGGCTGTCAGCCCGTAAAAGAATCTGTAACTGTACATTCTGTAACGGCCTACTTCTAACGCCAGGCCACGTGCCAAACTACCCGCCTGGCACTGCCCACACACACACACACACACACAGAAGCACCCCCCCCCCCCCCCCATTCACATTACTTCACACCCCTTGCTGCCCGCCTCTGGGCGGTCTCCCAAGGAAAATGTGACTTCACTTCCTTAGTGATGGTTTGACGGCCACTTGTTTGGGAGGACGTGTCAGCTTTTCCAGAGAGCCGTTTTGATCTCTGCTGCCCGACAACGGGAGCTCCAGAAAATCTGCACTTAACGGCCGCTCCCTGGGGGTGTGTGAGGCGTGTGTGTGCACGTGTGTAGGAGGTGTGTGTTCATAAGGATCGAATTAACAAATAAAAAGGGATTCTCCCACTCGATCTCTCTGTCTCTCTCTCTCTCTCTCTCTCTCTCTCTCTCATTGTGTTGTACTCTCAATCCTCCTTTCCTGCTCTCTTTCTCCCCACTCTCTCGTTCCCTGTCTGACCCCACCTCTTCTCTCTCTACCTTCATGTCCTTGGCCTCTCCCAATCTTTTCCTTAACCCTTTCTTTTCTCCTCATCCGGCCCTCCCCCTCATCTCGATCTCCCCCCCCCCCCCCCCCCCCCAGGGTATGGGACGTGGCGTCGGGCGAGGTGCTGAACACCCTGATCCACCACAACGAGGCCGTGCTCCACCTGCGCTTCAGCAACGGCCTGATGGTCACCTGCTCCAAGGACCGCTCCATCGCCGTGTGGGACATGGCGTCCGCCACCGACATCAGCCTGCGCCGCGTGCTGGTGGGCCACCGCGCCGCCGTCAACGTGGTGGACTTTGACGACAAGTACATTGTGTCCGCCTCCGGGGACCGCACCATCAAGGTGAGGGGCGTGTGTGGTACGTAGACTAGCCATGAACCACTAAGAGGCAGGCCGTGCGAGTGTATGAATGTCTCTCGTTGCCCCCCCTGCAGGTGTGGAGCACCAGTACGTGTGAGTTTGTGCGCACGCTGAACGGACACAAGCGCGGCATCGCCTGCCTGCAGTACCGAGACAGACTGGTGGTCAGCGGGTCCTCAGACAACACCATCCGGTAAGTGTGTGTGTGAGAAACGCCAAGTACCGTGTCTATGTCACTGCCGAATGAGAATAATAAGAGTGGTGTGTGTGTGTGTGTGTGTGTGCCCGCCAGGTTATGGGACATAGAGTGCGGGGCGTGTTTGCGTGTGCTGGAGGGACACGAGGAGCTGGTGCGCTGCATCCGCTTTGACAACAAAAGGATTGTTAGCGGAGCCTACGACGGGTGAGTCACACACACACACCTTCTCTCATAAACACAGTCACTCAATTCACATTATCACACATTTCTACCCAAAGAGTAATGTGCGCCCCTCCACCCCTCCCTCCCCAAACACACGCTCATGCACTGTGCTTTCCTCTCCTCTGGGTGCAGTAAGATTAAGGTGTGGGACCTGCAAGCTGCCCTGGACCCTCGAGCCCCTGCCAGCACTCTGTGTCTGCGCACCCTGGTGGTGAGTACCTGGGTGAACGTGTGGACGGTACATGTGTCTGTTCTGAGTCAGATGATCCATTGCCTGCTGTTCGCTTGTCAGGTACTTATACTGTTGCCTGTGTGCCTGTGTGCCTGTGTGCGTGTGTGTGTGTGTGTGTGGGTGCGTTCGCACGTGTGTATCTGTGCATGCGTGTGCGTTGCAGGAGCATTCGGGCCGCGTGTTCCGGCTGCAGTTCGACGAGTTCCAGATCATCAGCAGTTCCCACGACGACACCATCCTCATCTGGGACTTTCTTAACGTGTCGACCAATGGGCAGTCAGAGGGGCGTTCCCCGTCACGCACCTACACCTACATCTCCAGATAGCAGGTGAGACCTCTCGTCCCTAGGCTAAGCTCGGCATGATCTGACCCAGCAGGCGGCCATTTTGAATCTGCACTGTGTCACTCTGATAAAGTACTGCACAGCCATAACAACAACAACCAGGAGACTGTCATGGTGTTCGTGATGAGGATCTGCCCGTGTGTGTCATAATGAAGGCATCCGCTCGGAGCACGCACAGCGGGTTTTGGAAAAGCATCCATGTAAAGAGCACAAACGGCACCACAGCTTCTGATCTCCTCTCCTCCTCCTGCAGGTGGCGCCATCCACCACAGCGCTTTCTGGAGGATCGGAGGGCTGATTGGCTGATGGGGTGTGTCCGTCGTCCAAACCCACTTCCTCCTCTCTGTGCCCACTCTCCCCCTGTTCATCTCCATTTCCGACAAAGACTCGTCCACCTCGAGACTCTCTGTTTTTGAAACGGAAAGTCCCCTACTCCTAAAATCCACACGTGAGCGCACACACAGGCCCGCGTGAGCGCACACACAGACACGCGTGTGCAAACGTTCATGTTGTTTCACACATTTTGTGTTCCACAACCCATTCTAACCTGGGATTGTAGAAACTGATCTAATGAGAAACCCCTCACTCAGCCTGTTCTGCTGGCACTTAGTCCCCTCCCTCACCGCCTCACGCACACTTGGTAACACACACACACAGGTGGACAGAAGACGACCTCAGAGCTGTTGCAAGAGAGAGAGAGACTCTTAACTCGGCTCCTAAGCAGGACGGACTGAAGACTGGAAGGACGCAGGAAGAGAGGTGGATGGAGAAAGGGAGGGAGAGGAGCAGTGGAGGGGTGATGTGTGCACCGCCCCCCACCTCCTCCCTCTCACCCCTCCGGACGGACACGTCACTCATCTGGAATAGGGGGGGGAGGGGAGGGTGCGTGCGCGCGCGTGTGATTGTGTTAATGTATGTGGACTTGTGAAACGCGGCACAGAACAGAATCGTCAGATGTGCATGCGAGGTTGCCGTGGACACGTTGTCCCGACCTTTTGCTCTTTTTCTTTTCATTTAATGCTCTTTTAACTTTTTTCTTTTTATTATTGTCTGATTTTTTTTGTTTTTCTTTTGGAACATACTAAGCATAGTTCTGTCTCGGTCTCTTACTGTCTTCTCATTCTCTTCTCTCTCTTTGTCTTCTCTCTCTTCATCTTCCTATCATATGTGTGCTTGCTTTGGTCTTGAGATAAGCTGGAACTCAGTTTAGCTGTAAATCGTCTCGTCTCAAATTGTGTTGTATATTAAAAATGATTTTTTAAAGAAAATATGACATTATTGTGAATAAAGTACTTGACATGGGTGGAGTGTTGAGAGCCAACTATAACATGATCCCCAGCCTCCTCGTCTGTGTGTGTCCCATTCCTCTCGTCTTGATATGTTCTGAGTGTGTGCATGTGTGATTGTGTGTGCGCTTCAACATTTTTGTGCTGGTTTGTTGTGTCCACGATCTACCGCTGCATCTTAGTCACTGTCCCAATGACATGTGATGAGGGCAGTGAATAGTCTTAGTAATCCATCATTCCCTTATCTAACGATGACTGGATGGGTCAAAGTGTGTGTGTTTCAGCACTGTACATCTCCACCCCTGTCACCGGGTCTGTGATTCATGAGAAGAAAGGTTGATGGGACAGGGTCCTAAAGAGTTCAAGGTGTTGTTCTGTGTTGCCGTGTGTCCAGGAGTGGACACCAGATGGTGCTATAAGCACAAGTCCCAATTGGATCTCGCTGTATATGAGTGCAGCTCTGGACCATCCAAGCTACCGCACCAAAACAACCTGCTCACACATACCACAGGCCTCTGTATGAACATGATCGCCGTACAGGGCCAGTGTCACGGTTCCCCATGTGAAAGAGAGACGGTATAGATTACCATTGATCAGCAGCACGATGATGGAGAGTTTTACACTCATTCAGGCCCAGGTCCTCTTCTGGGATACCTGATACCGTTTTGGAGAATTGGAGAGATTAAGGGTACAAAGACCTTCTATGGATCTAGTTTCCCAGTCTTCCCTTGTGTGTGTCTCCCCAGTAGAGTGTGGCTGATGTTGGAATATGAGTTACGTGTGGCTACGGTCTTTCAGAATAGTTGGATACTGTGTGGTTTATATAGTAGAGTCAATGTGAGTAATTGTAATGGTATAGGTGTGTGTTTGTGGTGTAGAGTCAATCTAGTGTGTGGTTCCCCCTTGCTTGTGAGTATGTGTGTGTGTGTGTGTGTGTGTGTGTGTGTGTAGTCCCCCCTTGCTTGTATGGGTGTGTGTGTGTGTAGTCCCCCCTTGCTTGTATGGGTGTGTGTGTGTGTAGTCCCCCCTTGCTTGTGAGTATGTGTGTGTGTGTGTAGTCCCCCCTTGCTTGTGAGTAGGTGTGTGTGTGTGTGTGTAGTCCCCTCTAGGTTGTGAGTATGTGTGTGTGTGTAGTCCCCCCTTGCTTGTGAGTATGGGTGTGTGTGTGTGTGTGTGTAGTCCCCCCTTGCTTGTGAGTATGGGTGTGTGTGTGTGTGTGTGTGTAGTCCCCCCTTGCTTGTGAGTATGGGTGTGTGTGCTTCCTTTGGGTCTGTGGGATTTTGCTCCATAATTCCTGCAGCTCTCAGGTCACCGCTCCGTTCTCACGCACATATTTGGCATTCCTTCCCCGACATGATTACCATACACCTTCCACTCTGGGTTTGGCTCTGTGGAATATTTCCATCATTCCGAATGGAACTGCTGCAACGTTCCAGAACACCCCCCCCTCCCCTCTCCCAGTTCAGATTCCTCTGAATCGGAATCCTCGGGTTGGGCCCTTTTTCCCCCCTGAGTCAGCTGTTTGTGTCTGCAGACGTGATTGGGTCATTTGGCAGCGTCATCCCCTCTATGGCCTTCAGCCAGGACGGTGTGTGTGTAGAAAGCAAGAGGGGTTTGTGTGTTTATATGGGGGGAGGGATGTAGGAGTGTGTGTAAGAGGCGTGATGTTGCATCTTTACACCCCAAGTTACGTCCATCGGTCCACACACACACATCCTTCATTAGGCCCCATGTAATGAAGTCATGAAAGAGTCCACTGAGGGGACACAACTACTGGCCCTGTGGTTCCGATCAGTTTAAGACACAGTATGGTATACACCTTTCAGCCTCTAAGTCATTTGTAATAAGTGATAAGTGGCATAGTCCTAAATCCAAACATCTAGACATTAATTTAAGGATGTGATGATGATGATTATACCAGTGAGGATTAAACCAGGGGTTCATTTGAGTTCTAGGGAGCAGGGGGGTCCAACTCACAAACAGGGTTGCAATTAAATGTGATAATTCACCTCAGCCTGACTGCTAAAACTTACCCCAGCTGCAAAAGCTCAGCTTGCTTGGACCCCGGGCCAACCGTACAACCCTGAACTGTGGCTGTGAGTTTAGACCAGATCTAGTTGCACTGTAGAGAAGCCATCTGACACACACACATTTCTGTACGGTTTACTGATGTTAGAAAGACTGCTGCACACAGAGCTGAAATAAATAAGTGAAATAATTTTATAATAATAACAACAATTATAGTAACAATCATAGTAAGATCGCTTATTTGGAGTTTTTTGTCATCTTTATATATATAGCTTTTAATAAATTGTTCCCTTTAATATTTTTTTTTGTGTATCATGAGACTTTGGTTCCACTGAATGTCCTGTTAGCAGCATTCTGTATCCATGGTTTCCATGGGAGCATCATCCCCTGGGTCGTTTCTATAGCAACGCTAGTATGAAGAGAAAGCACCCTGCCCCCACGCCCGCTCGTCAATCACCCTCTGGACCTATAAGCAGAGGGTTTCGTGTTCTGGGGGTGGGACTTGTGTGGGTGTCGTGTCGTTGGTCTCCAGTTGTCTTTGGTCGGTTGTAGATTAGGTGTTTTTGTTTTGGTGCAACTTGGTTTATACATTCCAGTTTGTACAGCTTCTGTCTCTTCAGTGGAGGTGTCAGGGGCTTAGTAAAAGGGGCATGCATACTCCCACTCACAAGTCTCTCCAACTAGTTTCACAAATTATCTTTGGTGCATTTAAACAAACAAACAAACAAACAAACAAACAAACACACACACGCAAACAATTCATCCATCCACCCAATCCGTTCATTTATACATTCATTCATTAATCTGTCCTCAGAAAAGGAGTGAGACAGAGTTATAAGAGAGTCAAATTAGTCCACAAATTTCTTACACTCATATTGACTTCCTGTGTCCTCCCTGCACATCCTGTTTGTCCTCCATCTAGTCTTAGACACTTTTCATCCACCTGCCCCCTCTTGCTGCTGTCCCACAGGCCTCGTTATGCCTTGGGGGACTATCACCCCAAAATATTCTCAGCCAGATAGCATCACAAGTTTGTGGGTCTGGGGAAAAAAGGCCCATGTAGACAGAAAAACCTGGGCCTAAATTTAGCTACCCTTCAGGGGCCTTGTCAGTGTCTCTGGGCTGTGCAAGGGAGTCAGCCAGGCTGGTCAAGATGCTGTTGGTGATGGACAGGGTCCAATAGAAGTAATTGAGGTCTGGAGGAAAAGCAGGAATGGCAACTAACAGGCACGTCACTGTTGTCCCAGTAGAGGCAAGCGTCAGGTGGGACACCGGGGGAAGAAGTCTGGGCGTAGCCCTGGTCCATTAGCTTAGCGATTAGCAGTTATCAATTGTTAGGTAGGGCAGTGTGGCCGCTGGCTAGGTTAGTCACTAGCTAGCGAGGACCAGTGGCTCGGACCCTCTTGCTCCTCTTGCTGACGGTTGTGAAGCGGAAAGGCGTGAGGTCAGGCTGTTCTCCCGGAGGGAAGCGCTTCATGAAATGGACGTCCTGCTGGTTGGGCAGGGTATGCGGGCCTCGACGAGGGCGCCCCCTCTTGGTGAAACCCACGTACCAGCCGGCGTAGCGCGCTGACATTAGCGCTGTGTAGTGGTTCTCCAAAACCTTCTCTACGAACACGCAGTCGGCACTACGGTTACTGGCCTTCTGAGAGAGTGGATAGATGTGCACACACACAAACACACATTCAAAAAGATAAGAAAATAGAGACCGATCAGCAATCTGTGGAATGAGTTCCAACCAAGTTGTTAGTAGCCTATTACTGAACATCAAGATGCTTGGAGGATGTTCTCCGAAACAAAGATGCTCTAGACATCAAGACAACCTTCTTATTTTAATTTAATTTAAGCATCAATATACTTTTGATGTTCTCTTAAACAAGAGGCTGTAGACTAGGAGATCACGCAGGCTTTCCAAATGTCTCACCTTTCCCACAAGCTTGCCACGGCGGTTCATGCACAGGTAGTAGTTGGTCTCCTTGCCGCGGATTCTCACCTGGCTACCAAAGGTGTCTGCCTCCACTACGAGCTGGGCTTGTGAAGGGACAGACAGAAGGACAGACAGACGTTAGATTCATAAAAACAGAAAAAAGTAAACAGAGATTGTATGTCCACGTATATCCATGGCCCTATTCTAAAATCAACACTTTTACATTTTGAGATGTTCTTTTAGCCATCCCCCCAAACATTGGGATAACATTTGACTTTGTTCAACCGAAGAAAAAAAAAATCATTCGAGCCACGTACAGACAAACGGGCCGCCAACCAACACCAGATTCAGACTATCCAAAGAAGGTAAAAAAGTGACTGACAGACAAGCAGAGGATCTGGAGAAGGACGGAGGAGAGAGAAATCATGGTCGACATTAAACGGTCGTATAAATCAGCGACAGATGTAGAAAGTGTGTGTGAGCAGATGGTTGTCAGATAAGCCTGGTTGGACAGACGGTTATTAGAGACTGCTGACCACAAATGGAGCTCATAAAAAAGAAATAGGGAGCGGACCAGGCCTAGGAGGTAGACCTACTGGCAAGCAGGAGAGACTACATTTGGACTGTTGTTTGAAAGGAGTGTGTGTGTTTATGTGTGTGTGTGTGTGCATTCTCATGATTTCTTCCAGAATCTGGTTGAGTGTATAACATTAGCCCACTCCCACCCATCCCACCCCCCCCCGCCAATTGTCTTTTACTTAGTCCATATCTTTACAGAGCATCTTGGCCTGTTTAAAAATAAATCCCTAAAATGGTTCCTACACGACCTTAGTCAACAAAGGGGTCAGAGGAAATCAATACCCCTTTTTCTCTATTTGTCTTTCTCTCTCCCCCTCTCCTATCTCTCCCTCCCTCGCTACACGTTTTTACCTTCACCCACCCCCCCCCCCCAACAATCTCATCCTACACATCCCTCTTCTCCTCTTTTCTTTTCTCTCTCACAATGCTTCGGTGCCTGAGCCTGATGGTGGCGTTGGCTGGCTAGTCTTGTCTTTTGAGGAGCGTTTGTCAGCAGCAGACACGCTCCGCAGGCCATGGGAACCGTGGTCTGGAGAGCAGGGGTCGCCAAGCAAGGGAAACTTGGTTGTGTGAATGGGCCGAGGCGGTAACGCGAACCCGGTTCAAACCACACAGAGGAAGACGAGGCGAACGCAAGGGCTTTACTGCCTGCCTCCTTTTTCCCCTCCCTCCCTCCCTCCCTCCATTGATTCTCTGCGGTTTAAGAATGGGTTAGGCATCATTACATAGAGAAAGAGAGAGAGACAGGGGAAGCAGGGGAGAGAAGAGGAGGAGGTGGCCCGCTGCGGTTTTAAAGGAGAGAGAGAACGAGAAATCAATGGGGGGATCGATGGAGGAGATGAGTTTCTAACACTCTGCCTAACACTCTACCTGGCAGGCTTCTCAACCCCCCCTTCTAGTTCTTTCTTTTGCTCTTTCTTTCCCTTTCACTCTCATTCTCTCTGGCTCTGTCTGGCGAATCAGTGAGTCAGCAGCCAGTCGATGGGGTCTTTGTACTCCTGAGACAAGCTCCAATGCCCCCTGACAACGCCTGAGGAGGCCTGTTTGTGTGTGTGTGTGTCTGTGTGGTGCGACTGCATGTCTGCGGGGTGCAAGTGGGCATTGGGGTGTGCACTGGACATAGAGAAAGAAGTGTGTGTGTGTGTGTCTTACCATATTTGTCTCCGTCCTCTCCGCGGGCGCTGATGCGTCTCCCGAGCACCTGGACATGCTTGCCGCTGGTGCGGCTGTAGAGCTGGTAGACGCGGTGCTGCCGCCGGCTCATGGCGTCTCGCACACGTGTCTGGTTTTCCACATGAACGCTGAAGTTAACCCCATCCACGCCAAACACCTGCTGGAAGGACACACACACACCCACACACACATGCACAGACAGACACACACACACACACACACACACACAGAAAAATAGACAAATACAGACACAATAGAAATGAGCAATTAATAAAGTTTATTTCTCTATAGGTTAATCTCACTGACAAGGATTTAGCTTGTCTAGAAAATAAAAGTCTAGATCTCCAGTGACTTGTATCAGAGTACATTTACATTTAGTCATTTAGCAGACGCTCTTATCCAGAGCGACTTACAGTAAGTACAGGGACATTCTCCCCGAGGCGAGTAGGGTGAAGTGCCTTGCCCAAGGACACAACGTCATTCGAACCAGCAACCTTCGGATTACTAGCCCAATTCGGATTACTAGCCCAATTCCCTAACCGCTCAGCCACCTGACTCCCTCAGTATGCTTGCTACGTGTCGGTGAAACCAGCTCTGTGTGTTCTCACTGGAGTTCCGATGTCCAGACACTCACCTGCATTGGATTGCACATCACCAGCAATATCTGGATACATCTGTGAGGAGGAAGAGAGACAAAGAGCATGAAGAGATGACAATGTCAAATATGTTATAAGAGAACAAACTCAACCATTTCAAACCTGGTGCATGTTCATCACACCTGATTCGTTCATTATAATCTAGTGTGTGATACATACGCTTAAAGATATATTTAGACAGGTAAAGGGGGTGCTTATCTTCATTTCCTTACATTTGATTATACTCATCTCTCAATACATGAACGTATACTTTATTTTGCATGTGCTGCCATGGCATTATGCGTGCAGGCACTGAGAGGAGGTGAAATATCTTGGTTTTGATTATCAATTATTATTAAGTGTCAGGGGTGACAATATTTCCAAGACACACTT